>NC_083477.1:14955383-15218761 GCF_030014155.1 Tachysurus vachellii
AGGACGCTCCCTCAGATATTCTAGCACTGCTAGACTAGTCCCACCATCTCGCAGGGCACAAGTTACATCGATCTCTGTTCTGTTACCAAGGTGGTGGAATGAACAGCTGAGTCACTTGCTTTCTTCAAATGATGGGTGAAGAACCTGTTCCTGAAATACTTAAATTAGCACTTGTTTTTACTTATTGTTTGTTTAAACAAATTGTATGTGTGCTATATATTTAGACGCATGGTATCCTTAATCTGTCACCTAGTGTACCAATATTGATGTATACATTGATAGAGACTTCAAAGCACTTTTGTACTTTACTCGAGATAAAAGTGTCTGCTAAATTCCATGAATGTAAATGCAAATTAAGTGAACAAAACAAAATTTACTCTTATTAAGTGCCTAGAGATCCAATATAATAAAAATCCAAAAGAGATACTATAGTTTTTTGCCATATTGCTCCACATGGGTGTATAGAAATTCCCATCACTGGCTGATTATTGAGAGTCATAGAGCTGATTTGACCTAATAACTTATGTGTGAGGAGAGGGAGATTAATGGCCATGTGCAGATCCATTCATATTGTCGAGAACAGAGGAAGCTCACAAGGTTAGCTTGACAGGTTACATATATAAAAAAGGTTTCGCCTTATTTTAGATGTCTATTAACAAGAACATTAAGTATTATTATGTATACAACATTTACAACATATGAGCTGATGAACTGTTTTCAGTGGGCACAGGAGTGACAAGTAGTGCACAGCTCTCTGGAGAGGGCAGCTATTTTACCAGGGATAAAGGGACAACTGAGAGGCCAAGACTTTATGATGTGATGGCAGCTCAGGTTACAGTTAAAAATCAGAAAGAGGCAGTGGCTGAGCAGTATTATTGTACAGGAAGACAGCACTTTGTAGAAAATATCACAGCCCCCAAAAATCAAGACACAAAAACAGGAAAACACTCTGTTAAATCAGTACAAAAGGCTTGATTTCAGATAGTAAGCATGAATTATCTGATTTGTCAGAGAAAGAATTGTAAAAGATCTAATTGTAGATGGCTTCTTTGCAAATCAGCTACTATTTAATGACTGCAAAAACTTTTTTGAGACAATGGGGAGCATATGGAATCCTGAAAACAGAGGGCTTTTAACATAGAGCAAAAATTAAAATTGCAAGAAGCCAATGACCATGGCAAATTAAAAAGTTGAAAAAGATTTCATTTTAAATCTTAACGGTGCAGAGAATAATATTTTTTTAAACTGCTGAGGCAAAGAGTATTGATTTCAACCTGCCTAAGTATGTCAAAAAAGCACACCCTACCAAAGACATAGAGGTGGAATGGCAGGGACAATGGGAATAAAACATCATTTTCAGCGATAAAAACACGATTTTCAGCTACAGTTCTACCAATAAAAATGTTTTTTTTTTTTAAAAAAAAGCTAGCAAATACAATTTGTTCCCTTTTTTCAGTCTGTTGCTGAAAAATGAGCAATTATTTGTTTGCTTGTTTTTTGTTTTTCTTTGTTGTTGGCAGGTGAAAAATAATTTACCTTTTTACAACAGTAGTGTAAAAATTAAAATCCAGCAATTTTGTAATAGTACACCCTCAATGTGACTCAAGACATCAGTTGATCAGTGAAGGATCTATAGATAGGTATTGTAGAAGTCTATGCTTTATTTGAGTCCACAAAAAACCTTCATTAGCTGATCTGCTTGGATTAGAGCAAGACTAGCACAAGTTTAACAAAATACAAATGAGGAGCTGGAACATCAACCAATCTTACAAGAGCTCTTTCCCACCCTCAGATACCACAGCTTCTGATCGTATCTCAGCATGTCTGGCAGAAATATCATCATGGATGATATCAGCTCAATCCTAGCAAAACTGAACTGCTGATCTTCCCAGGTGATTCATCCCCAGGTCATGATCTTGCAATATCCCTGCATAACAATCTAATCTCCCCAACTGTCCTTTTCCTCTCATGTTGCTAATGTGACACTCTCATGTCGGTTCCTTCTCTACAACATTAGAAGGATTTTTGTCCATACAGGCTGCTCAGGTACTTGTTCAGTCTTGTCATCTCAAGACTGGATTACTGCAACGCACTGCTGGCAGGTCCACCTATGAACGCAATTCATCCTCTGCAAACGATCCAAAATGAAGCTGCAAGGCTTGTTTTCAACCTGCCCAAGTTCTTGCATACCACACCACTGCTGCGATCCTTCCACTGGCTTCCGGTAGCTGCATGCATCAGATTCAAAACACTGATGCTGGCCTACAAAGCCAAAAACGACCAGCTCCCTCTTACCTCAAAGCCCTAATCACTCCTTGCACTGCACCCCGCACCCTCAGAGCTAACAGCACTGCTCGACTAGTCCCACCATCTCTCAGGGTAAGAAGAATGTATACTAAAAGACTCTTTTTCTGTTCTGGCAACAGGGTGGTGGAATAAACTTCCCGGACAGCCGAGTCACTGGCTATTTTCAAACGACTGTTGAAGACCTACTTATTGACAACGTGGTCCATAATAGTGGCTCTAATTTCATCTGAAATGTGTCCATGTCTCTGGCCTCTTCTTCCTGTTCCTCTATTTTGCCTCCTTACCTTTCAGCATGCATCCTTATTCTTGGCTCTCGACCATGTTTGTTTCCTAGCTATTCATCCATTTTCAACAATTGTAAATCTGTGTTTTGCTCTTATTACATACACTTGCCAATTTAAAGGTTCACGAGATTCAGCCTTGACCTATTTAAGAGAACTAGTTGATTACTGGTAGATCTGAAGGTGTACACGCCCCTTCATTAGTGACATTCAAGGTTCATCTGCACAATTCATGACACATTTACAAGAAAAGTTTAATAGAACTGTGAAGAAGAAGAGCTTGACAAATTTTGACAACTGGTTTAACCATTTTGCACTCAGTGACTTGTGCAATGAACTGATGCCTAAATATTTTGGGGGTTCAGACCATTTAGGTGAAAGCAATATAATACATTTTGATCAACATGACAAACAACTGATAATGTAGGAAACAGCAGACACTTGTACACAATCCATTAAATGATGTACCAAAGCATTCACAATTTGATCAAAGCAACGATAAATGTTCTTAGGATGAGCACAAATGACTAAATGATGTGGAGGTTGAAAAAGTAGTTTTGAGAATTTCATTTCTGATCCGAGAAATGTTCCAAAGTGACTGAGTAAAACTGCAATATTTAAAATACTATATAACTATCCCTATCCTAAGGAGGCGACGGCAGCAAGGAAAAAACTCCCTGAGATGATAAGAGGAAGAAACCTCTTGGTGACACTCTACAGTAAATAGTGTAAATTAAAATAATGTAATTTCTACAATGGTTTATGATAGTGCAGCCAAGAGCTCCTGAGGAACTAATGGGTCATCGTAAAAATTCAATGCAGACCTGATTGCTGATAAAGACCAGCCCATACAGCTGACTGATACAACAAAAGCTTGTTGTATGTATGTATATATATATATAAAAAAAAACTTTGAACAGTGTGTTAGACTCATGGTATCTTAAGTATGTAACCTAGTGAATCAAAGTTAATGTATCCAATGATAGAGACATAAGCACTTTTGTATGTCGCTCTGGATAAGGGTGTCTGCCAAATGCTGTAAATGTAAATGTAAGCTAGAGGAGGCAATTCGGGAAATGGCAAATGCAAAGTCTCCAGGCATCATTGGTGTTCCAGTGAAGTTTAATAAGGCATTCTGGACCAAGCTAGGAGATGATCTTCTATCTGTAATCAATGACAGCATGACCAGAAGGACCTTGCCTCAAGTTACATATTAGACCTAGGCTAACAGACAATGAAGAGTCAGCTACCTCACTGGATTTAGAAATTAGTGGAGCTTGGACAAAGAGCGTGCCCTGGCCAGATTCATGTTTTCTTTTACATCATGTAGATGTCACCTGGGAAACACATAGCACCAGGATGCACTATGGGAAGAAGCCGGTGAAGTAAGTGTGATGCTTTCTTCCGCTGGTAAAGATTGTGTCCTGCTATCCATGTAGATGTTACTCTGACACATACCACCTACCTAAGCATTGCTGCACTCCATGTACACTCTTTTATAGAAACAGTATTTCCTAATGTCTGTGGCCTCTTTCAACAGGACAATGCACCCTCTGCCACAAAGAAAAAATGTTCAGGATTTGTTTGAGGAGCACAACAATGAGTTTGAGGTGTTGGCCTCCAAATTCCCTAGATCTCAATCCAATCAAGCATCTCTGGTATGTACTGAACAAACATGTCCGAACCATGGAGGCCCCACCTCACAACTAAAAGGATCTGCTACTAACATCCTGGTGCCAGATACCAGAGCACACCTTCAGGGGTCTAGTGGAGTCCATGCCTCGACAGGTCTGGGCTGTTTTGGCAGCAAAAGTGAGACCAACACAATATTTGGAAAGTGGTCATAATATTATGCCTGATCTGTGCACAAAGTGCAATTGTGTAAACAGGAGCTTAAATATCAGACTCTATCTAACTGATCATGCCAAACAGCCACTAGTCCAGTCTATTGTTATCTCAAAACTTGACTATTGCAATGCACTGCCCCCAGGCCTCCCAGCCAGCTTCATCAAACCCAGCCTTAAAAGACCCATGTCACACCACTTTTTGTCTCCCTCTACTGGTTTCCTGTAGCTGCCCACATCAAACTCAAGTCCTTGTTTGGATTATATAAAAAACCTCTGGCAGTGTAAGTGTTATAATGAAAGCTTAGCATGAAGCTGTCTTATATAAGACATAACTGTAACATTAAGGTATTAGACCTCTAGCAAAAACTTAGATTTAATTATATTTACATATTGAAAAAGTTAAACATTACTTCATTTTTAGTCATGTTTTAGCCTAAAATTTTGGGAAGATAGATAGATAGATAGATAGATAGATTATTGTTCGAGCGATTCAAAGCCGCAGTATTTAAAGCCCTCCAGCCAGCAGGTGGCAACAGAAAATAGTAGAAACCGGAAACAGTATTTTCTTCTCTGGTGCGATCACCTTGAGGAACACACATGTAAAATTACAGATGTTATGATTGTCACTTTTACACTTGATCGCAGCTTATGACAGGAGCTGAATAATGGTAACATTACTGTTTCTGTTCTATATATTTCTTCCGCTGTGTATGTTTTGTCTTGAGAAGTTATGTGAACTTCATCTATTAGCAGTGATGCTAACTACAGACTGTCAGTGAGGGAAAAGAGCTGTAACAGTCACACAGCTGTCGCATATGAAAGGCAGCTTGTTTGTTCATGTGGTATGTCCGTGTGTTTGCTGTGTGGACTTGAGTAATTGTGTTGTTGTGTTTCAGGCGAAGTATCTGGCTCAGATCGTGGTGATGGGAGTGCAGGTCGTCGGCAGGGCTTTCGCTCGGGCTTTACGGCAGGAGTTTGCAGGCATGTTGTTGTGTTGTCCATCAGATGTGTATTTACTGACTGTCACGTTACCCATGTAATATAAATTCGCATATACAGTTATATAAGAGTTAGTTTCAGTCCACTGTGGACTGGACAAGCGTTGTTTCGATATTTAGTACAACATCCCTGTTACATTTCAGTGTTTTGGAGTTTTATGAAGGGCAAACAGACATGAGAGATGAAACAAATCTACTTAGTTATTATTACAAACTATTCTACACCTAGAGCTGGTCTGTCAGTCAGCTGTGTGAGCTACAAGGGCAGATCTGAATGGGTTCTGTGGGGAAGATTTGTATAACAGAAAGAATAAATGTGTTGGAATATTGTGTCTCAAGTGTCAGTTACTTAATATTCTTTTTTGTTTTCTGTTGCATAAAAGCAAACAAAATATTAGCACTGAATATCAGCACCTGTGGCCTGTTAAATCACAGACAGGTTTATACAGTACAGAAGTACACTTCCTCTTGTGATATTGCTTAGTGTAAAACTACCAAAGAGTAGACATCAAGGGTAACATGTCCCCAATACGTTGCTTATACTCAGATACAATATTTACTGATTTAAATTTCTAAAAATTAGTTTAAATCATATAAACTGTTCATAAAAACATGAATTGTTTTGTTTTTGTTTTCATTAATTATTTCAAGTTTTCCAGTAACAGGCAGTTTTAAGTTTTTACAACATATATTGGATAGCCTCCTGTTGCCAGTCTCTCTACAAGTCAGATCAAATATTCCACTCCAGCCCAAATAATAGTTCTTTTTCATTTGTGCCATCCTTTTAAGGATGTTACTGGTATTTTGAAGGTGCCTGTATGTTTGTGTAAATCTGTACTCATGAGTAAAGCAGCCATCAGTCCTATGGTCTGTATCAATGCTTATTCTGGTGTATTTACAGCCAGTCAGGCTGCGGCAGAGGCGAGAGGACGGGCAGGTAAGCAGTCGGCTGCAGTTTCCAGTTTCACTGGGATGAGTCTACAGGAAGCACAGCAGATTCTGAATGTAGCAACACTAAACCCAGAGGAAATCCAGAAGGTATTATACAAAGGTTCTCATGATAAAAATCATGTTATACCAAGTCCCTTCATTTCACCAGTGACACCAGCTTTTTGTTCTTTGCAGAATTATGAACATTTGTTCAAAGTAAATGACAAAACTGTCGGAGGATCTTTCTACCTGCAGTCTAAGGTAAGTTGAGCATGGGGAAATAATTTTTGTCACGGAAATCAGAAGCACACAGGAAAGCAATATCTCACTGATGATAAGTTATTGCAAAGTCAGTAATACCATAAATAGATGATATTCGGGGACTTATGATGCACATCATTGTAGTGCATCATACTACAATGATACACTGTTGACACCGCAGAGATTAACAAAGAAATCTGTGTATTATAGCATTATAATAAGATGGGGAGATGAGCATGATGTAAGATGCTCTGTATAAGGGCATCTGCCAAATTCCCTAAATGTAAAGGTTGCAAGGGCCTTCTACAGGTGCATCTCAATAAATTAGAATGTCGTGAAAAAGTTCATTTATTTCAGTAATTCAACTCAAATAGTGAATCTCGTGTATTATATAAATTCAGTTCACACAGACTGAAGTAGTTTAAGTCTTTGGTATGTTTGATTGTAATGTTGTCTCTGGTTCAGGAGTGGCTTATCAAGTGCAATACGACAACTGTAGCCAAATTCCTTGACCCCAGCCTCAGTTCATTACTTGTGAAGTTCACCCAGATTTTGCTTGACAAGCCTCTCAATGCTGTAGTTCTCTCTTTTTCTTCCACACTTTTTCCTTCCACTCAACTTTCTGTTAACATGATTGGATAGAGCACTCTGTGAACAGCCAGCTTCTTTGGCAATGAATAGTTGTGACTTTCCCTCCTTGTAAAGGGTGTCAGTGATTGTCTCCTGACAACTGACATATCAGCAGCCTTCCCCATGTTTGTGTACCCTACTGAACCAAATTGAAAGACCATTTTGATGGCTCAGGAAACCCTTGCAGGTGTTTTGAGTTGATTTAGCTGATTGGTACTTTTAATTGTGATGATTTTAGCTAATATTTAGCAAAAAAAATAGAATATGGTGACGTGTAATTGAGTTGAATTACTGAAAGAAATGAATTTTTCCACGACAGTCTAATTTATTGAGATACACCTGTATATGTTGTACTATTGTGAATCAGTGATACTTTTATTCTTCTGTGGTGTCATTAAATTTGCCACTGTGTACCTATATTTTTTTATCTAGAATGTTGAGTTTACATTGTCACATTTGGTCTTGTTGTGTGTTAAAAACAGCTTGTATTACAACTTTGTTCTTTTCCAGGTGGTGAGAGCTAAGGAGCGTCTTGATGAAGAGATTGCAATTGAGAAGCAAGACAAACCACCAGCGCAGGAACAGACACAAACATGATTGATTTTGTTCATTTCTTTCCCTCTGACCCTCCATTGTAAATAATGTCCTAAATAAAGCTTCATCCTTTTCTTTAGCATCATTGAATTTGTGTTGACATCATAGTTTTCCATAAATGACATCTTAAAAGTTTATCATACAAGAATATTATCCAAGCATCACACAATTACACATTCTTTTCTACTATTCAGCAAGAAATTAAAATGCTTATCCTCCTTATTGAATAATTGAAAATTACTTTAATTCAACCATTGCTCTCTTTTTTCTTTGGTTCCCCTTTGCTCAGATCAGTGTTTCATTTGTTTTTACCTCTATTGGTGTAGGAATCAGAAAAGTAGATGAAGTGCAGCTTAATATATCAAATTCAAATTTATTAAACATGTATTGTTTACTCGTTTTCAATGACATCAAAATTAATATTGTAATAAATCTCCTAAAACAGGACCACACAATTGTGTTGTACCACTTGAAGATGTTTTGCATGTTCATCGTAAGAACACGATGCCAGGAAAAACAAACAAACGTCATTTTATATATATATATATATATATATATATATATATATATATATATATATATATATATATACACACACACACACACACACATCTTCCCTATAATAAAAGGCACTTGGAAAAAATTAAAATACTGATAATATATTTCAATGTGCAAAAAGAAAATAAAAAACAATACTGGCCTTTCCTGGCCATAGTCTTGCATTAACCCTTTGGGCACCACTGTGGCACTTTAGTTTGTTTAATAATTAAGAGGGAAAGAATGTCTGTTTCATATTTTTTCAAATGACTAATTTACCAAAGTGAAATGGTGCTTTTTGTATCGTATACTTGCTGCCCTTGTTTCCAATGTAGTTACTGGATCAAGGATTTCTATAGTCAGTGCCAAACCAGGAAACTGTCCAATTATTGCTTATGTTTCTCTTCTAGTAACTGCATTATGAACACGCTTCACTAGAGTGCTCAAAGGGTTAATGGGTCTAACAGCTTATCTGATATTTAAACAATGTAGACCCTGACGGGTCTGTGTCATCACTATCTTTCTCAAAAGAGCAGAAGAGCAAGTGAGGGTGGAGGGGAGAAAAGGTAAAACACCCGTAAAGGTCTATAACAGAGCTTTAAACCTGCACAAACTGCTTGGAGCTAAAATATCTAAAGGCTTGCCTATGGGATTATGAGTTGCCTCTCATTTGTAATATACTGTGTCCTGCAATAGAATTTCCACCTCAACTGAGCTCCAGGGTCCTCAATTTGGTCCTGGGTTCAGTTACTTTAAGGCTGCATTTTCTCCCAGTGTCTGTATGGGTTTGGTCTGGCGCATATAGATTGTATATATTCCAGATATCTGAAACACAATCTGTGTCAGGAACACACTAAAAGATGAAACTTCCTGGAATGATTATCTGAGACAGTTAAGTGGTTCATTTTTAAGAAACAGTCCATCCCTCTGACCAACCTTACTTTTCATTCCTCCATCCTCCATGCTCTGTGGGAGAAATCTCAGTTTAGAGCAGCACTAGCAGAGACAAGGAGATAAAGCAACATCAACATCCAAAGAAATGTCTCGTCAAAACAATATAACAAACAAAATAGCCATATTATCAAGTGTTCTCAAATGTAGCATAAGGTAGTATTGTGGAATTATAGGATTTAAACATGGATGTGGGGCAGGGATCATAAATAAACATACATTTACAAGATTTAAATGTTTTAATCGTAATCGTTATTAATTTCTTATTAAAACTGATGAAAGCAACCTATGCAGGCAAATACTGGGTTTTAAGGAATGCTCTAAAGAGTTCTGTCATAAAAGGGAATAGTCACCCTGAAGAGACTTTTTAACATCTCATTTCAGATGAAGAGACTTGGTACCAAAGACTAATGTTTTTTTTTTTTTTTTTTAAAGAGCTCTTAAATTTAGATTATAAGTATGTGTAAACAGAAGAGCCACTCTTTTGTAGAAAGGGAATGTTATTTTTGAGCTGTAATGAAGTATTAATTTTCATGCACTGTGTTTGCCTGCAAGAGTCATCATTGTGTCAGCATCACATTTGACTCAGAGGCCTGTACCACACACCAGTTTTTGTTTGCCTGCAAGTGGCTTGTGTAATGCACAGTATGGCCCTTTCCATGACATCTTCTGTCAGTTAAAGAAAATGTATCAGTGCTATGCTGTGCTAGCATACTATGTGTGAGGTTGTTAAAACAGATGTCCAACTGGTGGCATTAGTGCAACAAATGCATTAGTGCCACATTAATCTACACTTAGGTAGAACTATATAACAATATATAACAAGCAATATATAACACCTTTGTTAACCTTAAAACCCATTGCAGAGTCTTGTGTCTGATACCAGTTAATTTAAGCCAGATTCAAACCTGCCTAGTTTGAAACTGTCTGAACAGTGCTGGTTGGTGGTTTCTGAGAGGGCAGATGAACCTGAAGTCTCTATTCAACGTAATAGACTAGACAGCATAGCAGTGTTCACTAGAGGTTTGTTGGTCTGTGGGTAAATGAATGGTATCTCTGTAAGGGATGCAGCCATATGAAATGCTCTGATTGTCCTCTGAACTAACTAAACATTAATTAACCTACCATCAAGCTCCTTTGCCAACTCTGACTGAATCGGTGTTGCCTAAATAAAAATACATGCATCATAAAAAGCCCTCCAAGGAGTTCTACAGTTCACCAAAGAGTGATCAAAATAAGATTCATTACAAATGATGGTGTACTTAGTGTGCTTCACACACTGGCGTCCTGTTGCATATAAATATATAGAAATAGTTAAGTGCTTACTCAGACACATATATAGATTCTTAAGACACCAGTTTGTAAATAAAAAAAAACAAAAATAGCAGGAACACTAAGAGTTAGTGTCTGTGTTGGTTTTTAGGCCACTGATATTATCTCATCTCTGTTTGTACGAGATACTGTACAGTTCTACTGCAAGACTCTTCAGATCAGTTCTTGAAGAAAAAGCTGAAGAAAAGTTAATCTATTTTAATAGGTAGGGACACAAATACCAGAAATAGATCAACCGGATGATCCTTCCAACACAGATTTGAAATGACTAAGAAAATCTGACAAAAAACTGTAAATAATGTATTTTGAATGGGACATAAAACCTTTTCTGGGAACTTCTTAACCAAATAAAGTGAACAGTGTAAAAATTGTGTAATGTTTTTAGATCAAATAACAAAGAAAATATTCATGTTGCTCCAGTTACTGCAAATGCACTTTATATATCTAAAGACTATCTGTGAACATGGCATTTTCTAATAGGCCAGGCATCATAACCACCAAGGCAATTGGCTTGTTTTAAATTGTATGGGCTCCAGAGAAGATATTTCTCGGTGGAACCACTGGTATGCAGCTTGCTGTAAAAAAATGTCCTAGACACAAGCTTTACAGAAAGACCCTTACATCCATGATTTAAAAAAACCTGCTTCAGACAAGCAACAATCACATCAAATTTTGTTTTGCAGTGGCTTTCCAAATTACTGGCACCTTTCTTTAAAAAAAAAAAAAAAGAGCAAAAAAAGAGAGACTCTGTGCTGTTATTCTCAAAAGGACAAGTGTAAAGAAAAAAACCGTTAACTGCAAATTTTAAAACCAGTGTTTTGTAGAAAATAGTAGGAATTTCTGTTTGAAACCTTAAAATTATACAATTTTCCTGCAGGTTTAACCTCAAAATCTAACTAGTTACATATTATTTAGGGGCTGGTGCATGACAAAATGCAGCAGTGCATTTTTATAGTTTTTTAGTGGCCTGACTATGGCAAGTTCAGCACACTGATTTGTGTGATAGTTTAAATGATAGTAATGGGAGTAACATACATAATAGCTATGAAAACCTTTAGTTTCTAAAAATGTGTAACCTCTGTTGAAACACAGGCTTGATAACAAAACTAAAATGACAATGCTGGAAATTACTGGGTGGATATGATGTTTCAGTGAACTCTGAACAGCTCCTGATTTATGAAAACAAAAAATGAACCCCTTGATCTTTGATCCCATGCTATCCCTTTCCCCCTTCCTTCCCACTGGAATAATTGGTGTATCCTTCTCAGTTGACCAGAGCTGGCTTCAACATAAAAGAGCCTGAAGGTATGACCACCCATGACTCTCCTGTGGAGAGGTTGAGGATGTTCCTAGGGCCTTCTTCCTCGTGCTCCATTACTCTAGAACTGCCTGTTGCTTGTCCTCTGCTATCTGAGCACAAAACAGGCACCACAGGCAGGCCAAGCGGTGATGTCGAGAAGGCAGTGGGTAGCAGTGGTGACTTGGCCAGACCATTAAAGGACAGGACAGGTGAACTGGGACTTCCCAGCATGCTCAGATCCAGGGGCCTAGGACTCAAAGGTGACAAGGAGAGAGAGGTACCAAGGAGAGCAGCTGTTGCATTTGGCAAGATGATATGGGCATAGCTCAGCTCAGACTCTTTCCCTGTAATGTGAGATGGCTTCAGCACAGGTGAGCCCATGCCCCCACCTCGTCTACCGACTCCCCCACCTGGGCTTGTCTGCTGCTCCTGTGAAGCCACGAAATGCCCATGTGCCTTGATGTGCTTTCTTAGAGAGCTCGGGTCCGTGTAACGCTTCAAACAGCCAGCCATCTTGCAATAGTACGGCTTATCCACATAGTGAGTACGGGTGTGCTTGAAGCGGTCACTGGAGTTTGAATAACGCTTATTACAGCCTTCATAAGGACATAGGTATGGTTTCTCACCTGGAAAAGAGCAACAAAATGTGGAGTTGGCTGATAAAAGATAAAAGCTGCGCACTTCACTGCAGTGGCACTAACCTGTGTGTGAACGATTGTGGATCTTGAGGTTTTCCAGACGTGAAAAGCTTTTGTTACAGGTAGGGCAGCGGTGTGGCTTCTCATTGGTGTGTGTACGAATGTGGATTAACATTTTGTATCTGAAAACACAAATACTGGTGTCTAGTCATTGACATTACTATGTAACATATCTATAATCCTATTCCTAGTAGCCTCTCACCTTGCATTGAAGCCCCGTCCTTTGCGTGCACAGCCCTCCCAATGGCAGCAATACCCAGAATCTCTCTCAGGCTTTACATGAAAATCATTTACATGGTCCACTAAATCTTGCAAGGAGTCAAAAAGCAATTGGCACTGCAAAGTACATCTGGAATTAAATAACTAGTACCAGCAAATGAATTATTTCATCTAGTTTTATGTAAAAATAAAGTATGCCTGTGTATTGAATAGATAGCACTAGACTGGTAGATTGTCTTTCTGGTTAAAGTTTTAAAAAAATCATAATCTTTATACACAACACCTTTCTCACCTTCTTCCATCGACAGGACAGCTGTTCATCTGCTGAAAGTTCAGGGGAAGCCCTCTTGTCCCTGTGCTGGCCAATAAATATTGAGGATGGCATATGGATCCCTCCTCCTCCAATTGGCAAAAAGAACTGAAAAGCTTGTGAAGGGGCCCCTCCCTCAACATAACGGATGTGAGCAGAGTCCTGACACAGAAAAACAGAATAAGGGAAACACTGTTAAGATATTTGTTTTAATATAAAATCTTGTTTTTAATATCAAGTAAGGTTTTTCTAGTGGTTTCTTTTTTGTTCTGGATAACTTCTCATTTGAGTATTTATGTAACTGCTGATCCCCTGTGATTTTCCACACAACAGTATCTAGAGTTTACTCCAAATGGTGCAATATTAGTTAGATGCTATAATTTATTGCCATGTCAGCTACTGAGGCTATCTTCATGGCAAGAACGGTTAATAAGAATTAAAATAACCTAAAATCACAAAGAAATAAATATAGACAAATATAGACAACTTAAATGAAATTTTTTACATTAATATATGACAGAAACTCTAAAACTTTTTCTGACGAAACCTTGTAAAATAGCTCTTTAAATGAATTGGCCTCATAAAATAACCTTCTATGGTCATTATGCGCAGGACAGTCCAACAAAATATGCTTGACAGTAAGGGGAATGCTGCAGTACAAGCACTGAATGGGGTCTTCTCCTTTCAGCAAGTATTCATGTGTCAGTCTTGTATGCCCAATTCTACATCTGGTTAAGATCACCTGATCAAGTCTTGATTTCATAGGAATTCGAAACCTGTTAGTAATTTCAGGGTGTATGGTGCAATATAAAAAAACAGTAAGTGGTAGTTCTGAAGATGGAAATGCCTTGTTGCCCAACAAAGAATGGAGATTCTGGTTTAAACTGACAAAGACACCTTTAGTCAGATGGACTACAACAGCATAAGTCCACACCGGTTCCGTATCTGTCAGCCAAGAACAAAAAGCTGAGGCTGCAAAGTACATAAGCCCATCAAACCTAGATAATTGATAGTCTGATGAATGTCAATTTCTGTTGAGGCAGACAAATGGTAGGGTCAGAATTTGGCATCAATAGCATGAATCCATGTACCCAAGCAGCCTTGTGTCAACAGCCCAGGCTGGTAGAGGTGGAGAAACGGTAAAGGGTGTGTTTTCTTTGGTTTTCTTTAGTTCATTCAAGAAATCAATGCAAATGCAAAATACTAGATTTTATATTTCTGCAAGCATTTTTGTGTTGTTTTGGATGCATAATAATGGTGATTATATATGGCCTAGGTCATTATGGCAGAGGCATCCTTTGTTTGGTCTAAAATACTAATTACACTGTCACTATTCAACCTTTAGAGCAGGTATAAATTGCCTTTTTCTTGTGCATCCCTATTTTTGAAAACATATAACTGTTTTATTATTACCCTGATTGTGTTTAATGAGTACACCCTAGCATTCAATAACAGTATCACCACCTTTAGCAACATTAATCTGTAGGGAGTTTAACAATCTTTAGCAAAAAGGTGTATGAGATTATCTCGACTGTAGCAGTCTCTCCAATCATTTTGGAGCAATTCTAGCCCAACTATATTTATACACTGCATCATTTTATTATTATCATTTAAGCTCTCCAAAGATCTTGCCACAGTATCTCAATGCGGTTGAGAACTGGATATGGCCATTCCAACACCTTAATATTTTAAACATTTTTTGTTTCAAAAACATTCAGATGTTAATTTGGTGGTGCGTTGGTATCATCGCTGTCCTGTTACATGGCTGAGTTTCATCTGAGCTTAAGCTGCTGGATAAATGACCTTACATTTGTTTAAAAAAATTTCTGGTGTAGAAACATTCTACAATGTTGTCTCAATGAGTGTAAGTTTTTTATAGAGGTAGCTGATTGACCAATTATATGCATTGCATATGCATGAATTATTTTGTTACACCTGGCTATTAATTACTCTCTTATGATCTTTTCCTACCTGGTCTGTGAATGCTGGTTTTCTTTTTGGGAATAGCTACATATCAAAATCTGCTGTGTTTTGCTGTTGCATCTGAGGATATCTCTTTGTTTATAGAAGTTGGTGAAAGCGACACAAGGTTGTTGGTGCCAGCTGGTCTGAGCATTTTAGAAACTGCTGAGCTCCTACAAAAGAACAAACCAGGAAATGTATTTCCAAATCATCAGCAGCCTACTGTAGCCTCAGTTTCTTCATTTGGCTGACATGAATGGAACTTGATGCTCTTCTGCTGTGGTAGCACACCTATCCCAAGGTTCAATATGCTTTTCTGCTCAACACAGTTGTAAAGAATGGCTTTTTGAGTTTCCACAGCCATTTTCCTAAAAGCCCTCTGAAGTAAAACTTTAGTATTTAGTTTTTTTTCCTCACTATTCTGTGTGAACCCAAGCTCATGCCATGCATCTGAATAAATTTACACATCGGGCAACTGCTAGCCGAGTTGATAAATACATGAATCAGCAGTACATATGTTTCCTTTAAAGTTATGTAAATGTATTTCCCATGGCTAAAACAATTTGAGGAATATTATACCGGTCATTCCTTGGATTCAGTCATTCTCAATCCCCCAGCATTGAAGTGGTGGTTCACAAAAATGATAATTTTACAATATGATTGTACGTCCATTAGTTAAAAAAAATAAAATATTTTGGTATGTCCAAAATTAAGATGGAAAACAATCACTTTTCAAAATGTTATTTAAATCCATAAAAACATTAAATATATTTACTTCATTGTGACGTGACATACGGCTAAGTATGGTGACTCATACTCAGAATTTGCCATGTGCTCGACTCTCCTAGAATACATGAGGAGAAGTGGCCATTTTGAGCACAAAAACTCAAACCCATCACATATGCCAATGTTTTGGGGTTGTAAAATTCTGACAGCTTTGAATTATTTACTTTATTTATGAATAATTTTCATTTAAAAATAAATATGAAATGGACTTCATTCTAACATCATAACCAAATCTAGTTATACTAAAATAAGATAATGTCATGTGTCCACTTAATCTTTGACAGGCATCCTTTGTCAGAAATGGCACCCACATCAGCAGCAGACAGACAAAGGCAGTATCCTGCATGCAGAGATGATGTCCCAGAGGGAAGGGACCTTGAGAGAGAGTTTTGTTTGACATTTCAGCACTAGTGAATTTACCTGTTATGCCTATTTAGTAAAAGGTTCTGTATGGTAATGTATGCTGTAAAATTATTTTCGTTTCTTTTTTATTAACTTAAATTATTGTTTTTTTTTAAACTAGTCACTAAATAAATTACTTATAACCTTAAAGTCTGCAGTAGTAGGAATTATTTTTGCAGTTTGGTTATTAAAATTTCTAAATTAATCTAAATATGATTAATGTCTTTATTGCATCATATACTTAAATACACTGTCTTGGTTGAGTCTTAGAGGGAATTTCATGTATATCAAAACAAATTAAAAGTCAAGGTAATGTCTTCAACCCCATCACACTATTCTTAACCCTGTCACACTAATATGGAAAATAAATTAGGGAAGATTATTACAACTGAAAGCATTTCTTGCTGAGAGTAAAACTACACTTTTAGTGAATCTAAATTGAAAACATTTTTAGATTGGCATAGATTGGCATCCAGAACATATGCCTGGATAGGATGGCAGGCTATTGCACAACACAATTGCACACACTCACATTCGAATATATTTGTCATTCCTGGAATTTGGTAATACTTCAACTTGACCATAAGCTACATTTCTAATACCCTACATCATTAGACATTAGACAAACTTGCAACAAATCATATTTTCCCACCTCAAGCATTAAAGCCCTTTTTAATTTTCTTCTTATTTGAACACATTTTATTCTCAACCACGTTTTACAATTATTTTACAGACAACTTGTTATAAAATAAACACCTACCTGCTGTTCATGTGTCCCTCATTAAAAATTATGACTACAAAGGTAACATTTATGATAATTTTCACATTTTTGTTTGATGGAAACCCCACAAACACTGACAATACCAATTTACAGTCTATGGACAATTCAGCCTACAGTGCGTGTCTTTCAACTGTGGGAGGAAAATTGAGTACCCAGAGGAAACTCCAGAGATATTGGGGTAACTCCATACACAGTGGAAGTGGGAATTATATACAAAAATTATAATATATAAGAATTTATAATATATTTCCTAAAAGCAGAGAAAAGAGAAAAGTTTGACCAGAAGAAAAAACAAACAGGATTTGATTAAACAAAAGTGTCTCTTATACTGTGTGTAAAATGACAAGTCTCATATGGATACTGGTGTTGATGAGGATCGAAGAGGGTCTGCAAGATTCCAGCTGTTGATTAAGCACCAACAGCAGACCCTCAATTCAATTAGGACTGAATTTAATTAAAGTAGCATGAGGTCTGGACACTCATATCTTGTTCTAAATGTGATTTACCCCTGCATACCGTCAGCTGGTCTGAGACGCAACCAGAGAACAACTTTTGTTTGAGGAACAGGGTGTATTTGATAAGAACCCCACCTCATTAGCTGGGTCAATGAGGCTAACATTATTACATAACATTAATGAGTTATTGACAGCTAATACTTAGCTTTTTACCATTATCTATAACTTGAATTTACCATTAACTGCAAACATAATTTGTTTTGCTTTTTTAACAGTGATGTCTGCATTGATTTCTGCGGTTTTCTTTAGGTAGACTGAATTACCAGCCATCTGTTTAAATCACATCTAGGGAAACTTGTACCTTCTCACTGCAGCCTCTATGTGTCCAATCATCCATGAACAAATCGGCATCTATTTAGAATTTTAAATTCAATATAATAATATATTTTAGTTTAGCAATCTATGTGTGATAATGACAAAGACAATGTAATTCACAAGTAAAGACATTTGAAATCTTACATTTCCTCTCCCAAATATACTAATGTGAAAAAGCAGTGAATAAAATCTTGTCAAGACTTGGGCGAGTCTCCTTTTAAGACTTGACATCTTGTACTCACCCCTGAGAACAAATGAGAGGAGCCATTTCCAGTGAGCTCAGGGGAGCAGGGTGTGTGATGAGAGGATGGAGACATACTAAGGTCCACTGCAGGAGGGGTGGAGAGCTCAGGCTTCTCCTGGCACACCACAGATACACCTAAAGATGCAGGGGTATGAGCTGTTATCGGTTTGTCTTATTTGATCACTCGCTCACAAGCCTGATGAAAAACACTGCAAGTTCGATTATATACCAGAATAGAGTAACTGAGAGAAAAGGAAATTCAGTCACGTATACCAATCAGCCATAACATTAAAAACACTGACAGGTGACATGAAGACGTTTGCTTATCTCGTTACAATGTCACATGTCAAGGGGTGGAACAGGGAAGTTCTGAAACTGATGTGATTCGGATCAAAAAAAAGAAAAAGTACCTTTTACAAGAGTCAAATAATGTTCAAATAAGCTTCCAAATTCCCCAGAGCTCAATCTGATTGCGCATCTGTGGGATGTTCTGGACAACAACAAGCCAAGTCTATTGAGCCCCCACCTCGCAGGACCTGAAGGATCTACTGCAAAGTCTTAATGCCAAATAACACAGCAGACTTTTAGAAGTCTTTTGGACCCCATGCCTCAACGAATCAAAGCTGATTTGTTTTCACAAGTGGACCTACCCAACATCACGCCGTTGGTTTTAATGCTATGGTTGATCAGTGTATAGCACAGAGCGAATTTTAAACGTGACCATGCACACATTTTGCTGGGTAGACAATGTAGGTGACCTGTAATTAATTTATATAACATTTTGTGGTTTAAAATAAATCTGAACAGAATGCTTATTCTGGTATAAACTGATAGAATTCTAGGACATTTTGGAAATAATCATCTTCCTCCACTATAGTCAGCAATTATTAGAGTAAAATTTCGAAGTGTAAATAATTAAATAATTGCAAACTTTCTTATAGTATAGTTATAGTTGAGGTTATAGTAAGAAACATAGCAAATTATTCAGAAATGCTGCAAAAAGTTACTGAAAATCCCCTTTAAGATACAATCACTTGTTAATTCTCAGATTTCAGAATGGTGAAAACCTTATGTTAAAGAAACTGGATGGGCTAGCATGAGGTTTGCCTTTGTGCTTTATTATGAGATTACCTATTTGGGTGGAGGCAGGGGAGGCTGGAACATTATCTGCTGTCCCATCATCAGCAATTGGAAGATGCCCAATCCTCTTGGCATGGATCTGAGAGGAAGTAAGATTGGATGGTGACTTGAAGCCTCTGCTCTGCCCATTGATGTGCCCTCTGGGCAGCTTCAGGTCCAGTGGCTCATCTAATGAGAGCATGGGTGCAGCTCAGAGTTTCTTACCTTCAGGAAAAATGCACATAAACAGAAGAATCTTAACAGAATTGTTAATACAACAATTCAACCAAAATTAGCACTCTGCATAATGTTAACGTATTATACAGCTTGTTATGACTTCAGATTAATTTAATGGAATTATGATAACATTAAAATACTAAAAGCTACAGTACTACATTCAACAAACTACATTATACAATATATTTAAAAAACAAAAACAAACAACCAAAAAAAAAAACAACTTGGCAGTATAAACAATACAAATTAGCAAACACGTGGTTTCAGTGGATTTTACCACCTGCACTTCTTTCAAAGGTCTGCAAGTTCTGGAGATTTTCTCATATATACTCATTAAAACATATAGACAAAAGACACGTCCTGAGTTCTGAAATTGGAGTTCTTAAATGTTCTAATAATTTTAAACAATTATTTTACAAAAATCCTTCTAGCGTTTCCATTAGTAGGTACATACTGCAAGTTTGTACTTTTAGAAACAAAATCAGGTCAAATTAACACAGGGACAACACAATGTCTAGCTGTTGTCAAAATGTGTGTATAAATACACTGGCAATTTAATTAATAAAATCTAACATGTTCACACTTAGCCACAAGCTCTCCCTATCATGTTGACCTTTGCTTGCAATGCAATTCTGAAAGAATGTCTGCAATCCAATCCAGATGGCCAAACTAACCCACCCCCCAGAGCTGCCCCAGTACAGCACTGTATAAAACTTCACAACACATAGCCAGCTGCAACATGCCCCTCTTACTGTCATGTTGGTCCCTTTCTGTTCTACACACTATTCTCTGCTCCTAAACCCATCAGATACTGTGACAACATAACCAAGATAGTCTTAGACAATGATGTCTGCACACTGATCAGGACATGTTTAAACATACAAACTCATGCACAACATAAATGTCCACACTCAGTAATTGAAAACCTGTAATATTGAACCCTACATCTGCGTAGTTCTGTATAGTTCCGAAAGAAAAGGTTCACAAACACACTACACACATAGACAAACATTCATAAATATATACTTTAGCCTACATACTGTACTAATGAAGTGGTGATTTGCAACTGCATTTTAAAAACCAGGCATGGGATAAACAGAATCCAACAGAGACAAAAGAAGGGACTAGAATAGTCAACATTATGACAATAGAAACGAACTTACATCATTTAATGTAGCTAAATGTTGAGATATATATATATATATATATATATAAACAAAGAAAAACATTATAAGACAATAACATGCAATAAAAATGAACACCTACATATTATAAAAAAAATCTATTTCACTAAATTACTGTTACTAAAATACTAAATTTCTGTTGATGTTACACAATATAAACAAAAACCTAAATAGATCCACAGCATTGAGTTTATACTTCGTTTTCTCCTCTACATGCTATATTGTTTTTTTTTAATTTATTTCAATGCATTTCAGTTGACTCCTGCTTTGAATCATTTTATGAAAATGCTTAGCTAAGAGAAATTTATAATGTAGAGATTTATAATGTATTATTTTGGTATTTTGACTGTCATTTTTTCCAACATTAATTAAGGATACTGCAGAAGGTCTACCTTTTGACTACCTTTCTACCTTGTAAGGTCTTACATTTTTGGCTAAAGAAATTATTATTATTATTATTATTATTATTATTATTATTATTATTATGTATTATCTGTACAATTGTGTCTTTTTCTAAAGCCAGATAGAAGGCGGTGGCAACAGTGGGTTGGACTCAAATTGGGCCCAGTGAGAGTGGCAGCATATGTCTGGTCAGCATAAGTCTTCATATGCCTAATGATGATCCTCTTAAAGCAGGTCATGACAATGGGTGTGAGTGTGACAGGACAACAGTCGTTAAGACAGACCACAGAACACTGATGGAATTTGGGGATGGTACCAGTCTTGAAGCATGTTGAAACAACAGCAAAGATGTCAAAAATGTCAGTGAAGGCATCCACCAGCTTGGTCTGCACATGCCCTGAGCACTCTGCCAGGAATGTTTTCTGGTCCAGCAGGCTTCTGCATGGTAGCTCTGTGTATAGCTTTCCTCATATTAGCTGTGGTAAAACAAAGTACCTGGTCAGTGGGAGGAGGGGCAGTCTTCCTTGCTGACAAATCGTTTTGCATCTCAAACCAAGCATAGAAGTAGTTCAGCGCTTCTCAGGCATCTCTGTCACAGGCAGGTGAAGTTGTCCTTTAGTTAGTTATGGCTTGGATGCCCTGCCACATGCACTATGTTGCCACTGTCCTGGAAGTGGCTGTGAATTCTCTGGGCATGTGCATTCTTTGCCTCTCTGATGGCCCAGTTTGGCCCTTGCTTTTCTTAGATTCCTTTGCAGAGCACATGTACCTTAGAGCACACCTTTATAGTGACCCATGGCTTCTATTTGGAGCAAGTGGTGATGATCTTGGGGACAGTCAATTCATCAATGCACTTGCTGATGTAGCTGATCACTGATGCCATGCATTCTTCCAAGCTGGTGAAGTCACTGTCTGTGTAGCCAACTGTGAAAGTGTGCTTAAAACAGTCCTAAAGAGCAGAAATGGCTAGGATTTAGCCTGCTTTAGAACTGGTTATAATCATTTAAAGTGCTGTCTGTATGCTGTAATTGGCTTAACAGAGATGTGATCTAAATAGCCAAGGTGGGGGCAGGGCTCTGACAGTCTGAGGATGTTTGTGTAAACAAGATTCGGCATGGTTGCAAAGTCAACATGAAATGGTAAGCATTCTGCAATTCGCTAATAAACGCATAAAAATCATAAAGTGCCTCCCTTAACATTAGCACTGGGGGAACATACACTCTGACTAGGAAAAGAGTGGTGAACTCCTGAGCAAAATAAAATGGTCTGTATAACAGTCACAAAATATACCAGCAATGAGCAGCTATTAGAAACAAGCAAAGAGTTCTTGCACCAACGCAAGCCAAAACAAACAAGCCACCACGAGACTTACTGCCCTAAGCTGCATTTCTGTCAGCACAAAACAAGGTGAGTCCATCCAGCTGAACGGTGGCATCCGGAACTCTGTTGCTGAGTCATGTCTCCATCACAACAAAGACACAACAGTCTCTAAACGTGTAGACACATATGTTTTTGGTCACTTTGTTGCTGCAAGATGCTGCATGCATATACTACTATATCGTATATGCAACATCTATACTACTAAATTATAACTTGTGTTGTCAGGGATTTTGCAAGGCATTAGTTGTGCCAAGAGTACAACAGGAATAAGAATCATGCAGGGAGAAGGTATAGGAAACAGTGGTAGTAAGTAAACATAGTAAACAGAGTAAACATAAAAACTACAATCTCTAAGAAGATTTGTCATGACCACAGCTGTAACTAGAATGAAATTCAATATAAACTGTCAGTGCAGTAATTGTTGTGAAAGCAACTTAAAAAAGGAATTCAATTCAATCCGTTATTAAAAGTGCTATACAGATCAAATCGGACATTCTCACAAAGCAGTAAAAAATAAATATATAAATTCAGGATATAAATTTCCAAATTGATAAATTTACCCAAATAGAATGGAGTTTAGGAACAATGACAAAATGGTTGTTGAAGGTGTTCTGCATTTCTTGAGATTATAACTGATTTAAGTGCTACAAAGAGGTCGAGTCCTTGAGTCTCGACACTTCTGACTTATTCAGGGCCAGTATGATTTTGGTAGCCTTAAAAACACTGTGTGACAATTGCTTAGCTTAGGAAGATGTTAAAGATATCTGCCAGGATGTCAGTCACCTGATTCACAATCTCTTTGAGCACTTGTCCAAGTAGGAGTTTTGGTCCTGCAGCTTTGCAAGGTTTGACACTACAAAGGAATTGTCCTCCTCACATGTGCTGGAGGACAAAAAGATTACATGGCAGTGTTTAGTTTTTTATTCGTGAAGTTTTTTTTTCTGTGTGATCAGAAAGAAATTTATAATGTAGAGATTTATAATGTATTATTTTGGTATTTTCACTGTCATTTTTTCCAACATTAATTAAGGATACTGCAGAAGGTCTACCTTTTGACTACCTTTCTAGTAAAAACTTCAGGTTTGAGCACCTAGGTCCAATAAAGTGAACTATAATGCTATAGCATACAAAGACACCATATACAATCATGTGCTTCCAACTTTGTGGTAACAGTTTGGTTCAGGGTCCCTATGGCTGCAATTGTCAGGTGTCCAAAAACCTCTGGCCATAAAGTGTACTTCTATGCGGAAGTGTCATCAAACTATTCTCCATTGAATCTCTGAAGTGTGACCCCCTAAGTCTCAATGTATCACACACATACAGTATATGATTTATAATCTAACAAATTTAACTACTGGGGATGTTGGGTATACCTATATTATTTTTAAGAAGCTAAAAGGCTCTTTTTTAAATGTGTAGCTTAGAATATGAAATAAAAGGACACAGTTAATCAATCATTTTACTCACAGACCGGAGATCTATGTGTGGTCTGCATTCCAAAAGCTCTGACAATTCTTATGGTATGACTTTTCATGTCTGTATGTATTGATTTGTTTATCAATGTTAGCACAAGAGAAAGCTTCAATCAGCTGGGTTCCAATGAAAGAAACGCATGTTGCATGTGTTAATCACAACATAACTTCTTGTTCTGCTACTTGGCTTTCAGTTGTGTTGTGCAACAATCGAAGAGTGCTAAGATCATCCGAGAGAAAGTGGAAGAAATGAAAACTTGATGCAGATCTTGACTTTTACCGTACACTCCTGGCCAAGTTCTCCTCAGATGTGACTTCTGTCAGATGTGACTTCTGTCAAAAACTTGAAGCTTCAGCACAAGACCCTCGGAAGCTCCACATCATCATCTCTTCTTTACTCAACCCCCCGGCTCCACCTGCTTCATCCTATCTCAATCTTTTCCTCTCATGTTGCTAATGTGACACACTCATTTCGGTTCCTTCTCTACAACATTAGAAGGATTCGGCCATTTTTGTCCATACAGGCTGCTCAGGTACTTGTTCAGTCTTGTCATCTCAAGACTGGATTACTGCAACACACTGCTGGCAGGTCCACCTATGAACGCAATTCATCCTTTGCAAATGATCCAAAATGCAGCTGCCCGGCTTGTTTTCAACCTGCCCAAGTTCTCGCATACCACCCCACTTCTGCAATCCCTCCACTGGCTTCCGGTAGCTGCACGCATCAGATTCAAAACACTGATGCTGGCCTACAAAGCCAAAAATGGACCAGCTCCCTCTTACCTCAAAGCCCTAATCACTCCTCGCACTGCACCCTGCACCCTCCGATCTACCAGCACTGCTCGACTGGTTCCACCATCTCTCAGGGTAAGAGGTAAGTACAGTATACAACAAGACTCTTCTCTGTTCTGGCACCAAGGTGGTGGAATAAACTTCCCCTAGGGGTCCGGACAGCTGAGTCACTGGCTATATAACAACGGTTGAAGACTTCCTTCTTCATGAAATACTTGAACTAGCCCTTCCTTCCCTGTTTGTTGTACTGTATGTATGTATATAAAAAAATTAAAAAATAAATAAAAATAAACTTTTTTTTGAACACTGTTTTATTCATTGTCATTGTATGTTACGTATGTAGACTAGTAAACCAGAGTTAATGTATCCCACAGTGTTGTATAAAGTACTAGAAAGCAATACTTGAGTAAAAGTACAAGTATCATGCTAGAAAAACTCTTTGGTAGAAGTGAAAGTTACCTTTTAGAATATTATTTAAGTAAAAGTCTCTGATATATACTGTACTTAAGTATCACAAGTAATTTTCTGATATTTAATGTACTTAAGTATTTAAAGTAAAAGTAAAAAGTAAAATTTCAGTGATTTTCGGTAGACATAAGAGGCACTTCATCCGGTAGGAAGAATCTTTCATTCCAATGTACAGAAACATTTCTTGCAAATATGGCCTCGGGTGTATAACGTTATCTTCTTCACCCTGTTCACCACTATCGTCGAGGTGGTCGTCTCAGACAGGGGTGGCCAAACCGCGGCTCCCGAGCCGCATGCGGATCTTTGCCCGGTTTCATGCGGCTCTTATGTTCATATCGAAGTTTGTATTTGTGTCTTTTTAATGTGCGTGTTCGCTTCGCTTGAGTTCAATACGGTAATTTTGTCAAACACGCATGTGAGTGGGATGAAAATACCTCAAAGTTTCCCAGTAGGGGCAAGATCATTTGAGTAAACAATTTGTGTCAAGTTCGCTCTCAAAATGGCAGGGACAAAAAAGGTGATGATCATGTGTGCCCAAGTGTATAATGCGGCTCTTTTTTAACACAGTAAAAAATGTGGCTCTTGGTCTCTGACTGGTTGGCCACCCTTGGTCTACGATAAAGGGAGGTCCTCCAGTAGGTGCTTCCATGGCGGTTTCAGTTGTGTTTCAGTTCCGCCTCCTTTAGCAACATTACGCTGAAATAGAGCGTGCGGAGCGTGATGCAATCTAGGAGCAGTGATTCGCCAAACCTCCCTTATTGCAGTCGCACACATTTCTTCTGATTTTATTTTGTAGTAACGAGTAACGAAGATGCTTAGTGGAAATATAACGGAGTAAAAGTATACATTTTATCTAGGAAACGTAGTGGAGTAAAAGTGAAAGTTGACATAAATATAAATAGTGAAGTAAAGTACAGATACGTGAAATTTCTACAACACTGGTATCCAATGATGGAGACTTAAGCACTTATGTACGTCGCTCTGTATAAGGGCGTCTGCCAAATGCTGTAAATATAAATGTAAAAATGCAAAACTAAGAAACTAGATAATCTTCATCTAGTGGTGAAAAGGGTTAGAGCAGTGGACTTCACTATTCACTATTATCTCAGTTACATCAGCCACACTGATAGGACAAAGTCAATAGGAGAGCCACTTTCACCGCAAAGTATGCCAAGTTATTCAGTCTTAAATAGCTTATCTGCTTAAATACAATGTACAATATTGCAATACAATAATTACTCGAGTTGCGGATGATGCATGCTCCCCATCAGTTACCTCTTTTGTCACTGTCACATTGCTTTGTTGCTGTTCATTTTGTGCGTGTTATTGTTTGATAAGAAATCGATCCATTTTTTAGTCCGTGTGTACAGTAAACACAAGTTCTTAACTAGCATGAAACACAAACTAGCTTCTGGCAGGCCGCCAAAAACTGGCTATTGCGCAGAGTCAGTGACGAGTCAAATAATATATATAAATATATATTATTATTTGTAATAGAGCACATTCGTTTTTCTATGCTTCCCTGATTGTTTTTAATGTTATTTAAATGAAAAATAAATTTTAACCATATGATCATATCATCGTATTATTTACTGCCATGCGAGCCGCATATTAAAGCTTGGTGAGCCGCAGGAGGCTCGCGAGCAGTGCAATGAGTAACACTGGGTTAGAGGATAAAAAGGATCGGGCATTATACTGTACCTGAAATCTGTTTTTTTTTTTTGGGCAAAGGTTTACAAAAGATTGGAATATGTTCCTTATACTACAATTCTAAGAGCTTAAAATTAATATAGATTTTGTATACAAGTATCATTTCCAAATACTAGCATTTAAAGCTTCAATACAGTGTTAATAATCTACTGAGAGGATTTTTGTGTAAGTAGGATTTTTTGTAAACTTATTTTAAAGTTTGTTGTCTTCTCTACCACATTTTCTTGCTCTTAGTCGTTACTTTAATATTTCTTTCCTACCCTCAATTTCTCTCTCCTTGCTTGACCTCTATTAAGGCAGACTGACTGTACCTTCACTAACCACACACTCACACTTATCCTAGAAGCAAAGGGATTTTTTTCCTTCTTTCCTTTGCCTTGGCTATTCGCCTTTTCAGACAGGAAACATTAGTTTCCACTCTGCCTTCACAGGGCCTCTATCCTTCTCTCCCTCTTTTCCTCCATCATCCCCCCTTTCTGCCTACTTTACTCTAACATTTCTCTCTATAACTCTTTTGTCCCACCCCTTTTTCATTATCCCTCCCTTTCTAAAGATTTTTTCTTTGCATAGTTCATAGAGAACAGACTGCACATAGGGATATGTCATCTTCACAGTTATTTTCTGAAATAACTATTTTTCTGAAAGTTTCATTTCAAGTTTATCTAGTATTATCTCTAGTGTCTCAAATGAATTGAGATGAGAATTAATTTCCTCTCCCAAAAAACAATTTCATGGAAAATGAAAATGGGAGACAGCAAAAAACTAAGAGCCAACCCAAGTAAACAGTTGATGGTTCCAATGCAAGTGTTGCCAAGAGGTGCACCTGCCAAGAGAGAGGTGTGTGATCTTAACCAGCGAAATGGAGAGTATAATGAACAGAAATGTCCTGGATAAACAAAAAAGGGAGAAAAGAACAAGGGGTGGGAAGGGGATTGCAACAGGAAGCCTCTTACCAAGCTACAGATGGCCCCAAGCCATAAGTCTCAGACACTAAGGAATTCCTCACAGAGTTTAAGGATAAAGGGAGCGAAATAGAAACCCAGGGAGAGCTGCAGCTGTGACTTTTAACACTGTAAAAATTGGCACTGCATCAGCAAAACTACTTGTGCAGTCATCTGACATAAGGTCAAGAAAGCATACAAACTAGAAGGCATCAATTATTACTTAAAATTCTTACAAAACAATCCAGATGCTGTCAAAACATTACATATTTTCCAGCAAAAATTTAACAAACACAGAGCACCACAACTAAGAAGTTCCCAATTATTTCCTCTTACTTCCCTCATCAGCAACTTTGGAGTCTGGCCCATAAGGATAAATAAATAGATTTTAATACTTTTTTTTTTCGACTTGTGACTTGCAGGTTGAGGGTGTAAGGCAGTTCAATAAGAACAGATACCTTAGCTTTTAGAATTGACACCTTTGGGCCTTCCATCAATCATAGTTCTCAGGGAAAAGAGGGTGGAGTGTGCAGTGTTAAAGATGGGGACAAAAGCTTTGTCTAATATAGACTACTCAATAGTGCCTTCTTTAACACCACAATGACTTTTCCTATGCAAATTTAAAGGCTTAATTTTTTACTGAAGTTACAGAGTAGTTAATAGTGATCACTGAATAGCATGCTTTATGGTGAACAACTGAATAAAAAGGGAGGAATTAATGGTATTAAAATATATAGGTGCAGGGCATTTTATATATATTATTTTATATATATATATATATATATATATATATATATATATATATATATATATATATATATATATATATATATATATTATATATATAATTTTATATTATATTGAAACAATGGCAATGTGTCTGTAGCGGGATGATTACTGTCCTAAACTGGACGGCATACAATTTTATCACGCTACACAGAACATTACATTATGAATTTTTACTGTATTTCTGTAGTTTCCTATTTACTTTTTTGGACCATGGTCAACCACAGTTACATGAAACCGTAGTAAATAAAACAGCAGATACAGGATTTTTACTGTAATTATGTTGTGTAGGGCCTGAACTTAGAACTTGTAACATGAAATTTGTACTTGCAAACCTGGCCAATTTTGGACAATTTTTGTAATTTTGCCTCTGAACACCACATTGAATATGACATGATCTAGATGTGATTGATGTGTAGACGATTTAAGCTTTAATTAAAGATTTTTAGGATTTTTGTTTAGGAGTAACAGCTCTGCATTAAAAAGCTCTTGGGCTGCATTTGCATTATGTTTTGGGTTATTATCCATTAGACCAAATCTAAGCAGAAGATATAGCTCTATTCAGTTTTTACTCAAGTATTCGAAGAGTAACTTTATCTCATAATATTCTACCCCCTCTAAGATATCATTATAATGTAACACTTATAGTTATTTGATGCTGTAATGATGAACTTGAACTGAAACATCTGCCACGGGAATTGACGAACAAAAATCATCAAATTCTTGTGCATTACTTTATAAAAAAAAATGACACAAAGCACGGCACACACTTCACCAGACTGTCAGTTTATACATGATCTAGTGGCAAAATCTGTAATACTGTACATACACTCATAAGTCAATTTGTCAAAATCAATTTTATACTTATTAGGTCTGTCTTACTTACTCACTTACTCCCAAACATCTAGAAAAAAATAAAAATGCATGCAAAATTAAAGCTTAGGTCTTAAGAGGTTTATAGGAACATCCATACACCCACACATTTACCCAGCCAGTGAATCGAGTGGCAGAAGCACAGTGAATAAAATCATGCACATACAGGTTAAGAGCTTCAGTTAATGTCCACAGTAAACATCACCATGGGGGAAAATGTGATCTCTGTGACGTTAACCAATTCATGGTTGCTAGTGCCAAATGGGCTGAAATAGTTATTTAAGTATGCCAATCTCCTGGGAGTATTTGGATTGTACACAAAATATTGCAAAAAACAAAGTACATCCTGAGGATCTACCTAGGTGATCGAAGAGAACAACCAGACACCTCTGAGCTGAGAGGAAGAGCTGAAAGGAAGAAAAAAATCTTCTACCAGCCAAAAAAAAAAAAAAAAAATGTTTTTTTTCCTAATTTTTAACTGCCCAGTTTGGGTGAGACTATGTGTCTGTGACAGCCTCAGATTCCTGTTCTTGTCTGACATAAAACCTTCCAGATACTACTGACAATACAGTATTCCAGAACATGCATAGAAATAAAGTCTAATATATATTCTATTGTATATTCTCAGTTACATATTTTGATCCTAAGAAAAAAACAGCATTTGTACATATAATATTTTTTTGTTTGACTGATTTTCACCTTTAATAGAAACATCTTGATTCTATTCATTAAAAGGATACAGAATTAATAAATCGTGTGATTATTACGAATAGGATGAAGAACTAATAGAGTTGTTCTCTTCATCTTTAGAGAAGAGTATTAATAAATTAAACATTGTTTGTGTGTTTTAAAGGAGGTGCATACTAGTCCTCACCTTATAAAAAATATCACTAGAATCTCTCCAACATTATACCCATCCTAACAACAAATTCACATATTCACTTTGCAAAAACAATTTACTAAATAAGTCACAGCAGAATTATTGTGTTCTCACAGTATTAAGGCACTAGTTTAGCTTTTACACATTTACAATAATAATCAGACAAACTCCAACCTCCGCCACAACCCTGGACTAAAAATGCTGCAGTTTCTCAAGTCGGTTCCTCCCTTGCTGATTAATCTCTCTCTTTCTCTGCCTGTCTCTTCCTTTCTCTCTTATATTCCTCCCCTTTTCTCAACTAGTTCTTGCAGCCTGCCTCAACAGTCTGTGATGCAATCCACACACTCCTGCATGCAATAGAAGAGCTTGTTGTCTAAGAAGACTGAGAATGGCAGTGTGAAATGTTTCCCATAAACATCATTACAGAATGAAAGCCACATCTTATAGAATACTACAGAATCATTCTGAATGCTTCCTCCAACAGTAAAGAGGATCTACTGCAGGCTGCGAAAATGGGCCCAAAGCCTAACTGAAGAAAGCACCATAATAATTTGTTGTTCTTTACATTTCAGAATTTGGACTGTGTTCATCATTTGTATTAAATGATTTTTGATTTGAGGTTAGAGGAAAACACAGCCAGCTGGAATACTGCACAGGACAGAAAGATCAGCAGATGATCATAGATTTTCTCAGCCAACCAGTGGAATTCTAAAGAAGTAAATATGATTTGTATAAGCTCTCTGCTTCTATTTGCTGGAAAGTGATCTCTCTTCTTTTTTGTTTTTCTAAGCCAAAGGCTCACCTCAGTCCATGGATGGGTTGTAATAGAATACAAATAACTTTGTATTGAGTGTATTCTGAATATTTCAATAGTCTGTACTATATATATATATTTTTTTTTTTTACAAATAGCATTCAGAATACAGACACTTTTCAAATTTCAAGGGCAACTTATTTTAACTTCTCTACTAAATAAAAACAAAAAAAACAACTATATTTTAGTTTTTAGTTGTTTTGTTTAGTTGTTTTAGTTTTTAGTTGTTACAGTAATTCTTAAGATTTCAATTTATTTATTGCAAAAGAAAAAATTCATTAAAAAATAAACAATATGCAATTGGACCAGTCAAAATGGTGATTTTAGTAGTATAACCATTTAAAACTTTTTAAGCCTTCTAACACAAACATTAAATCCATTAATGTCCCTTTGCAACTCCATTGGTTTTGTTGTTAGGTTAATGCCATTACAGTCAGCATTCAAAAGATGTATAATTTTGAGAAATGTTTAGCCAAATTAATAAAAATGTATATTTTTAGATTCCTTCCAAAGTTTTAATAAAGGTTTATTCTATTATCTGCTTTGATTATTACTTGTACTAATACAGTGAATATTGTAATACAAATCAGCTATTTAAACATGACAATATGTTCCAATATGTTCCAATATTTATATTTGACAGCTTGATATGTCTGTCTTGAAGAGTACAGTAATTACAGTAGTAATTTTTCCACATCCAGAAATGCCAGAAACAGTGTTTAAGAATAATGGCACGACAAAAATCGTGTGTGTTTTCATTATGCTTTTTAAATGTATTCTCAATAACTAAGTAGTGAACTGGAATGCATAATTGAATATATTACAAAAGATGTATTTTGTGTTCCATCATAAATACTTTTATAATAATCTTTCCAGCCCTTATCCCCCACTTAATTGTATTGTATACCACAGGAGTTTCTTTTAAGAAAAAATGATATCAATTTGTTTTTAACTTGTACCACTACACACCTTCATGGGAAGCACCGTTATTGCATAGAACAGATGTTACTTGATATAATAAGCTGCTTTATGGAACTAAACCCTTCAAGCACATTTGTGGTGTCAGGCACTTGATAATGTAGATAAAAAGAAAAATAACCTTTTCCTATGACTATAGCTTGGAATAAAATTCCTGTATGCCTCCTGAAGGGACATGTGCAAACAAAACATTATTCTGGACATCCAGGGGACAAGATCTTGGTCAGCTGTTAGTTTTAGTTCTTGCCAGTAATGAAGTTTGTGTGTTTGTGTGTGTGAAGCTGAAACAGCAAAACACATCAGGATTGCAGATAAATAAGAACTGAAGAAACACAAACAAAATCACAATTAGTCAACAAATTAACATGCCTAGTGTAGAGCTATTGCTCACTGCCTGTTTGATCAGAGCCTGTAGCCTCAGCATTGTCCACCAAACAGACTCACTCACATTCTGCCCCTAGCCAAGCCTCTCTTCTCTTTTCCTTCTGTGACGATGCCAGCTATGCTGCTACATGTGTTCTCCAACTCCCCTCACCCGGGGTGCCTGTTTTCTCAAAGCAAGGCCGCCACTCAAAGCTCCCTCCCCCTCCTGTGCCTGTCAGCCAGACAAGGTCAAATGACTCTTCATTCTCTCTTCATCTTGCTCCCTCCCCTCCTGCCCCTGTCTTTCTGACACACAAGCTACTCATTCAAGCACGGCTGAGGTACTATCATGACTTTAGCTTGCATAGCTGCTTCTGGACCAGGCTCACTAACCTTCATTGATTATATTTGCATGTTGTGAGAATTGCAGCAGAAAGAATTCAGAAGTCTACCTCTGCACAGAGAAAGGAATTCCATTGTCCTTTAATCTTCCCCCCTGACTTCTCTGCAAACTGAATAAAAAAAACTACTGAACTACAAAAATATGTTCCTGTAAACTATTCAATTCATTCAGATAATGAGGTTAATCTTGGTCCAAGAACTTTTGTGTCTCATTTCTTTAATCCTCTATTAATTCCAAACTGCGAAAGAGTGGGTGAATCTTCTGATTTGGACTCTATATTTCTGATGTCTTTTATGAACAGTGTATTGCAATACCTTCACCAGTCAGTGATGTTACCAACTGCTGCTTTTGGGTGTTTAACAGTTTTCACAAAGTTTCTGTCATCAGCTTTTTGCCTTTGTCAACATGTTTAATATCTGTTGCTTAGTACACCATTGGTTTACCAGGACATTCTAAACTGTTGTATTGACTATGCCAAATGTTCGTTCAGTGATTTTCAGTGTCAAAATCTCACAGATGCTCTCTGATTTTCATATTGGATTATCCATTTTAGCAACAAATGCATCTTCACCGGTGAAACTGGTCAAAACCAAGGGAAGATGTTTAGACCTATGTAATGTTATTCACATGTTCCGATATTTTTGCTCACCTAAATATATAGGGAGGTCTAATATTTGCTTTGATTTACCAATTAACATCTTTTGATCTCAAAACCAAATATCTTCAGTCTACAGCCAAAACAAATGAAGAGTCCAGTTAATGTAGATATTTCTCTTCAGATTACATAAATGTAGTTTATTAACTTCCACATTTCAATTTCATGTCCAGACAGTGCTATGATCAGAAGGTTGTAAGTTCAACTCCCAGGCCTACCAAGCTGCCCCTGCTGGGCCTATGAGCAAAGCCCTTAACCCTCAATTGCTCAGTTATGTCAGGAATGGCTGGGACTATGCCTTACCTGGACACTAGGGGGCCATTCTGTCAGTTTTTTTGTCTTGTGTCATGTGCCTTTGTTTTTGTTTTGTGTTCACGTGTGTTGCCCTGCCCTATCCTTAATCCATTCCCGCCTCTGCACACCTGTTCCTTGTGTTTCAATAATCGCCTTCCCTATTTAATCCTGTGGTCTTGCTGTCTGCTTTTTGTTAAGTCCTTGTCTTTAGTTTCCTGTCTGTGTTGCCCACTGTTGTCTCTGATTCCCTGTGTTTTTGGTTTCCAGTATTTTCTGTTTCTGAGTGTTGTATTTCTGTGTTCCTAGTGTTTCCAGCTTCTTGTTTCCCATAATAAATTCCCCTTTTATGTTATCCCTGCATTTGGGTCGACATCCTGGTTTCTGAGAAATTGTATAAAATTGTAAGTATCTCTGGATACAGGTGTCTGCCAAATGAGATAAATGTATCCAAAAAAAACAAAACCACACCTGTCCAACACACTTCAAAATTAAAGGTAGGGTCTCCAATTTTTGGAAGCCAACGTTGACATATAAAATCACCAAAACAAACACGCCCCTAACCCAAATGGGTCCCACCCCTGTATTTATAGCGCTGCCCACACATACATATGCAACCCAGGCAACTAATGGAAAGAAATGTGCCTTTATCATAGCTGAAGGGAAGAACTATACGATTGCAGATAAACAAACAAATAAAAATGACACACAAGCATAATCATGCAAAGGACGGCATATATTAGTTCTGTGAAACAAAGCAAAACCAACGTTACTCACCTATCGAGAAGGAAAAAAGCGCCTCAGCGTCTTAAGTAATGTTGGCCGCATATTCACAGATTCAAGTTTCCCGAGTCAATAACTCCTGAGCTAAACGCTGTTACTACACAAACGCGGTTGTAGCTGTACATTACTACCACAGAAAAGAGGTGTTATTTGTGTAGTAACAGCGTTTAGCTCAGGAAACTCCAATCTGTGAATATGCGGCCAACTTCCTGCTCCTTCAGTTCTCTCCAGCGCTGGGAAGCTGATCCTATATTAACACGGGTACTTCTGACCTTATCGTAAGCCTTTCTTTGCTTTCTTTCTTTGTTTTTATCCACTATGTCAATATTAAAACCGCTTTCTTCTAAAGTCACACATGCGCACTGAAAACTCTCTCCGCCCATATTGACAAGACCCACCCCTTTCTGCTCATTGGCTACACCACTGAGTTGCCACACATGGCTTGTTTTGTTTTTTGTTTAGTTTTCGGCCCGACTCAGTTTTCTGAAGCATTTCTCAAAAATCGGAGACCCTACCTTTAAAGATGCATCTCAAATCTTCTCTTTCCACCAAAACTGTTTGTCATGAGCTCCAGAATCAATATTCATTGTTAGGCTGCTATAGCCAAACATTTGTTCACTCGTGCCAATGCCAAACATCAGTTTCAATCATGCCAGCAACAAAAATCAGGGAAAACACGTATTATTCTCTGATGAGTGCACCTTCACTGCCTTTCCCACATCCAGAAGAGTTATGCTGGGGAAAAACCCCAAAGAAGAGCAATGGGGCTGCATCATTGGTGGTTTGGGCTGCAACATCGTGGCATTTCCCAGGCCCACTACTTGTGCTGAAACATCGTACAAGGATTTTCCATGTATCAGGATGATGTAAGAGTGTTCTGATAAACATGAAAGAGTGACATTTGCATTTGGGATAAGGTCCTGTCAATGTAATGTCCATTGTTATAATGTCCAAGCTTCAAATAAGACTAATTAATGTAAACCTCAACTTTTATTAACTTTAAATCATATAATTTGCACAGATTACTGCACTATTATATTTGGAAAATTAAGTTTAAATTTCATGTTTTTATTACTTTTACAGCCTGTAGCAGACACATTTTTCTACAGCAACTTACAGAAGTGCTTTGGAGTCTGTATCAGAAATACACCTTACTAAGTATACAATAGAAAAATATCTTTTGAAACGCATTTTATATTAATGTTATTAATTAAATTACAAGAGAAATAGAAGAAAGCAAACACTCATAAATGAAGACAAATAAAATAAATAATTTAATTAGAAAAGCCACTATACACAGAGGACAGTGCTATGTCTGCACATTGACTGCAAGTTGTAAACAAATACTTCACCTTATAGATTTAAAGAACTTATATATTTAAAAAAACTATTGTTTTGAATTACATTGTGAATTACTATTATGAATTACATTGTTTTTTTCTTCTTGTTGTATATTATTAAATATTTTATGAGCCCATATAATTTATAATTCTGATTTTCATTTCAGGTATAAAACAATATTAGTATAAATATTTCATTTCAAATATAAACAATATATATAATCTAATTAGGTTTTTCTGGCATACCCCTGATTCACCGCTATTTACATATGGCACTGTCTTTGCACTGTTTTGCAAGTGCTACTACATGCAAATCAGCTGTGCAAGTTCTTGGAAATTTACAGTGACTGGCATTTTCATACATACACACAAGTATAAAGAAAAAAGTACTGATCTTCATGTAGTTAAAACCTCTGCAATTTTCATCATACTAGGAAGTTGTTTACCTTTTTTATATTCTTTTTCTTTTTTTTTTTTAATAGTTTCAATAATAAAATAAAATTAATGTTTTTAAAAACAGACTTTATAAAAATTGTGTTATACTTAATATTCTGGAATTATGTGCATTTTAAATTAAACCAGCTTACAGAATTCTAAAAAGTATAAACTATTAGAAACAATTAATTATTTAGAAATTAACAATTTCCTATAACATTCAAATACAGTGATTTCTTCTGCTTCCACATATAATCCTTTTTTACTCAAAAAAGGCATAATCACATTCTATTGCACTGAATCTTTTAGGAATAGTAGGTCAAGGAAACAGGGAGGGAATTCTGGATCATAGACAGACATCTTTTCTGCCGGAATAGATTTGCCCAGACATATCACGGAGCCCAGGCTCAGACTTGAGAAGGCTTTATTTTTGTTGCTGAAAATCCTCCCTTATTCCCTCCCTCTCTCCTTTTCTTACATCTGCACACACACATACAACAGTCTTTGCTTGCTCACTGAAGTTCGGTTGAACTATTGTGGGTAATTCTGGAGAATCCAGGGTGTTGGCCATGCAAGTAAATAATAATATAAAACAGCTGTGCTTCCATTTTAAGTGCATGAGCTTTTGGTACAGTACACTGCTGAGCGCTCTAAGATTTAAAACAATCATGGTCATCATCTGGAGCCATACATACTATTCAGACATAACTATTCTTGACATGAGTACCTAATAATTTCTTGTTTTCACTTAATTTCACTTAATACAGTTGTTCACCCTTGCTCTAGCATGGCATTTTCTTTGCGATGAGATATCTTCTTCTCCAAAAGACAGAAATATGAAATAGCTTCAAATAAAGAAGAAGAACGTACAGAGAACATGTATAAGAGAAGTTGGATGTTAGTGGTTTGGACAAAGTTATCAAAGCCCAGCCCAAACAGTAGAACTGTGAGTGTTAGCTGTGAGCCGCACACAGATTATGGAGTTTTAATAAGAGATGGAAAAGGGTAGCTCTTATGCTTAGTGGTTAGTAATTAACTGGAGAGGAATGCATGGTCTGGACCCAGTAAAGGAGGGTCTAGACTTGTCCTGATCAGTGTGTAACTCAGGCTTCTCTGTTCTCATATCAGCTCTGATTCTGCCATCTGGAGTTTTGTCTGGAGTTTTTGAATCTCCCAGGTACATTCCCTTTAGCAGCAAAGATTAAAATGCTACACTTTTAAAATAAAACAGAAATAAGCCTATGTATACAATGCTGTGTGTATTCAAGTGAAATAATAAGTAGATTCACCAAGAAAACTGATGTCTTTGATAAATAGATAAAATTATGAGGTTTTGCAATAAAGAAAACAGTGTAAGCTACATATAAGGCCAACTGTTTACATACACCTCAGCTAAATACATTCAAATAATTAAATTTTTTTTTTTTTACAACTTTTACACACATACAGGTTATTTGAAATGACAGATTTATTTTAACTTGTATTTGCTGCACTAGATTTTTGATGGTCAAAAGTTTACAAACATTTTTTCCATATTGGCTTTTAATTGCTTGAACTTAAACCAAATACTTAAGGTTGTCTTCCAAAAGTTTTTCACAAGGTTTTACCAGAATTGCTGCTCATTCCTTCTGACTGAGGTCAGATTCGTTAGCCTATTTGCTTGAGCATGGACTCAATTCAGTCCATAAATTCTCTGATTTAGGTCAGGGCTTTGTGATAACTATACAGCCTCTATACAGCCACTGTAATACTTTTAATGCTATCTTGTTACAACTCATTGTCCTACTGAAAGAGCCATTGCTGGCCATGTTTCTTGCTGATGCGGTTGCTTCAAGATTTCTATAATCTTTGTTCTTTAAGGAAAAATGAGTTCCTCAGACAGTGGATCATTATGCGGATACCAATTATAACCACTAACTATTTGGTATCATGGGGCAGAAAATACTTAAGGAAGCTGATCACTTGGCTTCAGTCTAGCTTTTTATGCCAGTCTCATGATGTATTTGACTTTCTCTCCAGTTGAGAAGACAAGGTTCCACAGTAAGAATTTTGAGTTGAGAGCTATCTTAATTTCAGACACTCATACTCTTGTACCTGATGCCTCCAACTTCTTCACCAGTTCCTTTGCCTTTCAGTTAATTTATGCCTCTTTCCTGAACAATGCAGTACCCATGTGATTCCAAGAGTTTTTGAGTTTTTTCCCCTTAGTCTTGCCCAAGTTGCCTGGATTTGTTTTATTTATAAGTAGGTCTTTTTACAACCACAGTACACTCCAAAATAACTCCTAATTTTGACAAGTGACAAACAGAAACGTCTAAAAGTCAATTATACTCCTTCCATACTGTTTTAAAAGAAATTCAACTTCCTGTGTGTACACAATGCCCATTGCTAAAAGCACTATACAAATAAAACTGAACTGAATAATGCAACAACCCACTTAATGGTAAAATATTGCCTGGTTTGACCTTGTTTTCTCAACTAAAGGGGAACAAACACTGTGCTTACTAACAAGGCCTATTACTGGCCTTCCAGCTTCTCATTGTTGTCAAATGTCTCAAATTTCCAAAACATTCATTGTTGCCTTGATGACTGTAGTTCATATTATCTGTGGTCTTCTTCAGTACAGAACAAATAAAGAACTGTTTATCTATAATTCCACATAAGGGCTAGCAAGCTGATATAACGGCTAACACTAAATAATAATAATAATAATAATAATACATTTTATTTAAAGGCACCTTTCTGAACACACAATGAATGAAATTCAGCAGCATTGTATCTCAGAAATGTATGCACAAGGTTGGATTTAAAGACTTTTTGGGAAACTGCTTAACCATACCAAATATATTTTAGTAAATAATAATTCTGCACCATACATATATGGGATCATAATACACAATCTAATAAAACTAGTTTTTATTATACCAAATGTACCAAATCTGCACTAGCATGTGCTTTAATCTCTGCACACAAGCTACTATTTAGCTTTATGGATGCTTCGTGTTCATGTTGTCTTTTGAGTGCACCATAGCAATTTCCTAAAGACTGATTAATATTACTATAGCTGTGGAATAAATAAGTAATATGTTAAAACAATATTAACTTATTAAAGCATGCTAAAACAAATTTTATGTTTATATTGATAGTTTCCTTAGTTTATAGTTTATTTAGATGTATGCTTCTTTGCTTCATTACAGTGCACCAGCACACCATGACAAATTACTTATACATGAAAACCCACAGTACTTAGACAATAAAGGGTATAGTGATTCTGAAAATCATATGAGAGTGGTTTAGTTTATAGTGTAGAATACGGTCCTGTATAGTGAAAGGCACTCAAATGAGGCAAAAGTTATACGCTTACCTGTATGGAACACCAAGACATTTTACTGTTGCAATAATCAGCCTTGGGCACAGAGAACTAACACAAACAGTGTTACAAAGTACCTGAGGAAAAGCTGCTATGTCCCTGAGCATGTACTTGTCATTTAATTTCAGATTCTTTGTTTCATTTGGTTTACTACCTTCTGGCATTCAGGCTCTGTAACATTTAAGCCATGTGTGGCCACAAATGACCACAGGCTCTGATCCAAGGGCCCAAACTCAATGAACTCCAGTTCAAGCCCAGTGTTTGTGAAGTTACCTAACTCTTATAAATACCGTTAACTCTCTGCACATAAGGCTGAGTATTTATTCATGTATTTCTGTCTGAACAATCACCATAAGAGGTATCTTATATCAGCATGTACCCTTAATAAGGGCAGATAACTGTCATTATATTACCAAGATGGTCCACATATAGAGATCTGTGAGCCAAATGAACAATTATTAGTAAAATGATTCATTCGTAATAGGTAGAATTGACAGCTACACACATCCCAGTCTAATCACCACCTCGTCGTGTTTACTGAAATATCTGTGAAAAGATGAAGAGCCTCGGTTGCAATATCAGAGTGATCCAGTGTACATTTAGGGCAAGTTTAGGAGTTTATGAAGGCGGTCTTACCTTTGAAGGAACTGAGGAATGAATATAATAAAGCTTCGGCTTGAAGTGACGCGAAACTTCCCTATTAGACTGGGTTTAATTCCGTTGTTTGTAAAAACGCTATTAAATCAGTGTCCGTCGGTGAACTGGATTATTATTCTGCACGTCTGAATTCACGTCTCGTCATCGTTTAGTAATCTGTAGCGGTCTGCTGTCAGACCTTTGTCTTACAACACGGACAGGAGCAACAAGAATACGGAGATAAATGCGCAGGAAACAGAGAAAACGCAGGCACGTTGTCGTTAACAGACTAGTTGCGGTTACTTAAAAAGAGAGAGATTATTACTCTCAGTCGAGAACCTAAACTGTGTCAACACTTCAAACAGTGTCCGTAATCTTCACAGGTTGAAGTCCAGTAACGGCGGTCATAAGAAAAATAACCCTAGTCGATTTTTCTGAGGATCATGAAGGTGCATCGCGTAGTAAATATCGGTCTAGACGGTTTTTTTTGGGTGCTCGTTCTCTTAGGGGTCTTAAAGGATGGAGGGGGCCGCGCAGGGTGAGAGAAAGAAGAGATGTCTTCTCCAGATAATATATCCTTAAAACGTTTTTCTTGTCTTGCTGAGGTGATAACGCGCAAAGCTGGCTGTAGCAGCCAACCCCCCCCCGCCACGGACTCGAGCCCGTGTGCGGTGTCTCCCTCCCGGTGTGGAGCGACACTATCCCTGATTCCTTCACCCAAACTTGCTCCCAAGGCTGCCCGTTTTGCGCATGCGCAGTGCTCCGGGAGCGGGGCCACGCTCGACTCTCCCTCCTTCTCTCTGCCTTGCCACGATGCGGCCACGTCCCAACCCGCGCACAACAGTCACGTTTGTACAGCAGTACGCCACCTAGGCGTCTCAAAGAGCATACTACTGCCCTGCGCTATAGAAAATAGGAAACTACCACAGTAATTATCTACATTGGGTAAAAAAAAATTAAATACAATTAATTAACATTAATCAGGAAAAAGGTTTTTCTAGTGTCCACTTGAAAAAAACAACCTAGATTGGAACATTGTTTAAATGATTTACTCTGTAGATATCTGCCTGTGTAATTGTCTGTTTTAAAAGCAATTGCGTTCTTGGCCATCTACAGGTACTTATTGGTGAATGCTGGTAGGCAAATAAACAACAAGTTTATCAGTTCCTGCATGAGATGTTAATGGCCTGATTCTCAAGTGGAGAGAAATGGGTTCCTCCTTTGGTAGTCCTTAAAATAAATAAACTGACTTTGGATTGACGGAAACAGAATTAACTCTGGATAGGTTATTATTAGATTGCAGTCATAATTTACATACACTTTCGCACTTAGGCGCATAGTCAATTTGCTTACCTGTTTCTTACCTTAAGATGTTTCTGGTGGTCAGGAAGACGAGGAGAAGAGGAAAGATAGAAAAGAAGATCAAGTGGTGGATGTTGAAAAAAGGATGAATGTTGTGAGGAATTCAGACAGAAGCTGAGACAGGCTTTGGGTGGTCAGGAGATTCCAGATGGCTGGGAAGCTACAGCAGAAGTGATCAGGGAGACAGGTAGGAGGCTGATTGGTGTGTCATCTGGGAGAAAAAATAAGATAAGGAAACATGGTTGTGGAACAAGGAAGTACAGGACAACATTCAGAGGAATAAGCTAGCTAAAAAGAAGTGGGACATAAAAAGGACTGCAGAAAATAGACAGGATTACAAGGAATCGCAGCACAGAGTGAGGAGGGACGTGGCAAAGGCCAAACAGAAAGTATACGATGCGTTATATGCCAGATTAGACACAAGGGAGGGTGAGAAGAACTTGTACAGATTAGCGAGACAGAGATAAAGAAGGGAAGGATGTGCAACAGATAAGGGTGATTAAAGATAGAGATGGAAAGGTACTAACAGGTGAGGAGAATGTGCAGAGAAGGTGGAAGTATGGAGTGTTTTAAGGAGCTGATGATGAGGAAAATTAGAGGGAAAGACGGGAGGAAGAGGTGAATATTGTACAGCAGAAAATAGCAAAGGATTGGAAAGGCTTTTGGTCCAGATGATATACCTGTGGATGTGTGGAAGTGTCTACGAGATACAGCAGTGAAGTTTCTATCTAGATTGTTCAACCGGCTTTTAAAAGTTGAGAAGATGCCTGAGGAATGGAGGAGAAGTGTTCTAGTGCTGATCTTTAAGAACAAGGGTGATGTGCTGAATTGAAGCATCCACAGAGGTATAAAGTTGATGAGGCACACAATGAAGCTATGGGAATGAGTAGTAGCTCAGGGAAGCTAGGCTAAGAAAATAAGTGGATATTTGTGAGCGGCAGTATGGCTTCATGCCCAGAGAGAGCACTACTGATGCGATTTTTGCTCTAAGAATGTTAATGGAGAAGTACAGAGATGGTCAGTATGAGCTGCACTGTGTCTTCGTAGATTTAGAGAAAACGTATGACAGGGTGCCGAGAGAAGAGCTATGAAACTGTATGAGGATGTCAGGAGTGGCAAAGAAGTACATCAGAAAAGTTCAAAATATGGATGAGAGGAGAATGACAGTAGTGAAATGTGCTGTAGGTCAGACAGAAGAGTTCAAGGTGGAGGTGGGGCTACATCAAGGATCGCCTTTGAGTCCCTTCTTGTTTGCTTGTTTGGTCAGATCGCCCAATGAAGTCAGACAGAAATCTCAATGGACAATGATGTTTGTGGATGACATGGTGATCTGTAGTAAAGGTAGAGAGCAGGTGGGGGAACACCTAGAAAGGTGGAGGTCTGTTTTGGAAAGAAGACAGAATACATGTGTATGAATGAGAGAGAGGGAAGTAGAACAATAAGGTTTACAGGGGGCTGAGTCCAAGAAGGTGCAGAAGTTTAGGTTTTTGTGGTCAACCGTCCAGTGCGACGGAGAGTGTGGAAAAGAGGTGAAGAAGCGAGTGCAGGCGGGTTGGAGTGGGTGGAGAAAAGTGTTGTTTGACAGCAAGACTCAAAGTGTCAACCAGAATCAAAGGAAAGGTGTACAAGACAGTAGTGAGGCCAGCTACACTGTATGCGTTAGAGACTGTAGCAGTGATGGAAAGACATGAGGAATAAATGGAGGTAGCATAGATGAGGATGTTGAGGTTCTCATAAGGAGTGAAAAGAATGTTTCTGTTTCTGTGAGGAAACTGCCAGAGAATGCTTTTTATTAACTTTTAACATCAAACATCATAGTCAAAATGCAGACTTTGGACTGGGAATGATTACCCAGCATCAGGCTGATAGACACTCATATCTTTTCCATAAAGCTTTTCCAGATGTGGAATGTGAATTGTATGCCTCGGTCACTATCTCTTCCTGTAAAACAAGGTACCAGAATATGTGGTTAAACAAGAATTATGCTGTTTCACAGGCAGTTTCACAGTTTAACAGTGGTTTAGGTGAGGGGATTAGAGGGAATTGATAAATAGTTATCATCATCACAATTTTTCCATGGGATGCTTGGGATATTGGTCATGAAGTCAAGTGCAATATGAGATCATGGGCAATGCAATATTGACAGGTGAACTAGTTTACCTATGTATAATATATTTGGGACATTGGATTGTATAAAGTCAACTTGTTTTAGGTCCTTTATACGAACATGAAATGTGCAGCCACAAAAAATAAGGCTTCTGAGTTGATTCAACTAATTGTTATTTACAGACAAATATGATTGAATTCTGAGTATTCTGAATTCCTCTAAGAATTTGTGGATATTATTTCAAACCTAGTTATTTCTATAGACAAAGCAAATTTGTTTTAGATGTTAATATTCATTTTAATATTCATTAGAAGACTGTATTAGAAGACCCTCTGAGAACAGCAGTTGTGACAAAATTTTGCAACACTCTAGATAATGTAGAAATATATAATAAAAATAATTAGAGTGAATAGCCAGCACCATGGTATTAACAGTCACACATATACCTTAAATCAGACCACTAGAATATTAGAACAAAAATGTCATCAAAATAAATTGGAAGTATTTTAATTAGGGTGAAACGAGAGCCTCTTCAGCTGCAGAAAATCTTAGTGCTGCTCTCCAACCTAATTGAAGGTAACAATTATTTCCTGGATTTTTTATTAATATTGTAGCAAAATTAACTATAAAAATAGAAACTGCATATAGAATAGAATATAGAAACTGAATTATTTCATTTGCAAATCAGATTTCAGAAAGTGAATGTTTCACTCTCATTTGAGTGACTGATTTAATATCACAAATTTCTTCTATCATCACAGTGAGGTTTCCCTTGCCCTCATTGCTGCTATTTAAAATTTTTAATTGCTTTTTTCTGAATTATTATTTTCCTGTAATGCTTTTGCAACAACAAAATAGTGAAAAAAACTACTTGAATTGAGGTTTGAGGTGAACATGCTCTTGACATGTATCTACATGATTTTCTGCATTGTGTTGCTGACACATCAGGTTGCTGACCTGTTTTACCGGTTTTCTGTAGCCTAAAATTCTTCCTCTCTCTGACCAATCTCTCAAATACTTGATCCATCTATGTGATCCAATACTTGATCCAACCATTTTCTTGCACAGAATCATGGGGAGCCTGGAGCCTATCCCAGGGGACTCAAGGCACAAAGTGGCACAGTCACACACACTACAGACAATTTAACGATATCAATCAGCCTATAGCACATGACTTTGGACTGGCAGAGTAAACCAGATTTGGGAAAGAGGAAACCCCTAATGCATAAGAAGAACATGCAAATTCCACACACAAGGAAATATAGTGAAATGCATCTTAAATGTATTTTAAGACAATAGTAAAATGTCTAGCTATAGTGTGCATTCATATATAACGTGCTTTTGACAGGATGTTAATATTCATTTAATAGAAATAGATTCAAATAGTACAAAGGTACAAGAGTGGGATTTAATTATATTTATTAAGTGTACATATGAACTGGATAAAATGGAGAAATTTGGGTTTTGAATCAAAATATGAGATGACAGAACATAATGCCATTGTTTAGTTCCTGAAATCTACATGATATTTAGATGTGTTAAATAACTTTTAATCTGGCACCTTTTGTATGAATGACACTCATTTTCAAGTGCTCACAAATATTGGAACATTTAATTCATTTAATTTTATTTCTATAGCACTTTTAACAATGAAAACACTCACAGAAATATAAAATTTAAATTTATGTTTAATGAACAAAGAAGACAACAAAGTGGAACTATCTACAGTAATCAAATGTATCTCCAGGCTGTCCATGTGGGGTTATCCCTAGCAGCAGTCAGCAGCATCCTAGTGGTGAGACTCCAAACAGAAGTAGGGCATCGGAATGGATTAGGCAGGTATGGAGAGCAGAAGGGGTCAGGAACACTGGAATCTCATGATTAGCAAGTTAAGTGACAGAGAGAGAAACAGAATATTGGGTATATATTAGGTGATCGTTTCACTCCTCACACTGCACCTCGCTCCCTCAGATATGCCAGCACTGCTCGACTGGTCCCACAATCTCTCAGGGTAAGAGTAGGTATACAGCAAGACTCTTTTCTGTACTGGCACTGAGGTGTTCAAAATTAACTTCCCTTAGATGTCCGAACAGCTGATGTCCAAACATCTTTAAACGATGGGTGAAGACCTACCTGTTCCTGAAACACTTGAACTAGTACTTTTCCCCTTGTTTATGTGTGTTTTAAAAAAAAAAAATAAAAAAAAAAACCTTAACAGTTTTAGTTTGATGGTATACTAAATTAATTTGTTTCCTATACAGCATTAATGTTTTCATCATTAGAGCCTTTATATCGCTTTTGTATGTCACTGTATTATGGCGTCTGCCATATGCTGTAAATGTGTAATGATCACATAATGGTTCAGGACAATGTACATTGTTGGCAGAGTGAAAGCAGGAACTCAGACTATCTATGAAATCATAACTAAAAGAGCCAGGTGACACAGACATGAGGGATCCTTGGGCCCACTCTAAACACTCTATGAACATGCAGCTAACAGATGATTGTTATTACCTGTGAAGGCTGCATTTGTTCATTAAAAAGAACAACTTGCTGTTTATGGCAAGCCATATTGATGCAGAGAAATTCAGCAAAACTGATCGTACCCATTGCATAAACATTGGGCAGAGTCATTACAACAATGTCCATGAAAAGTATGAAACGACTGACATACTAGACACTGTATAGGTCAGTCAAGAAAAAGAGCAGTTGAGCACAGTAACATTGTGGAAAAAAAAATCCAACTTTCAGTGACATCATCATCAACATCCACAGGGAAGGGCTGAAAGTACTGCAATCTACTGAAAAAAATCTAACTGAAAAAGGCTTCAAGAGTAAAAATATAGAGGTTACAACATGAGTTGCAAACCACTCATTGGCAGTATAAAAATACATGAAAATGCAAGAACCAAGATTTTTCCAAGTGATGGAAAGGTCAGTGTGGAGAAAGAAATCAACCGCTAATAATCCAAAACATACAAGCTTATTGGTCAAACTGGTTAAAGTAGTGTTATGGTTTCAGAGGTTTACAGAAACTTTCTGTCTGCCAATGAACAGAAAAATGCATCTAACTGAACATGGGGGAAGATGGGGTTCATTGTGTAGCAAGACGAAGACCCAAAACACACTACCAACACAACAAATAAAAAAGCATTTTAACTCCTGAAAAGGACATTGAAAGGACAAAATTCCCAAAGCTGACAACAACTGAAATAAGTGCAAGTAAATGTATGTAAGTATATACTGGTAAAAAAAAATAATAAAAGTGCAGTTGGCTCACTGATATCATAACTCTGTTTTCTTAAATTGACTTTAAAACTATCTGTTCCCATTATTTTTATATATTCAGCCATATTGGTGTGGACTAGGACCTAAACATAGTTGGTACATAATAATAATAATAATAATAATAATAATAATAATAATAATAATAATAGGGGCACGGTGGCTTAGTGGTTAGCACGTTCGCCTCACACCTCCAGGGTTGGGCTTTCGATTCCCGCCTCCGCCTTGTGTGTGTGGAGTTTGCATGTTCTCCCCATTCCTCTGGGGTTTCCTCCGGGTACTCCGGTTTCCTCCCCCGGTCCAAAGACATGCATGGTAGGTTGATTGGCATCTCTGGAAAATTGTCCGTAGTGTGTGATTGTGTGAGTGAATGTGTGTGTGCCCTGCGATGGGTTGGCACTCCGTCCAGGGTGTATCCTGCCTTGATGCCCGATGACGCCTGAGATAGGCACAGGCTCCCCGTGACCCGAGGTAGTTCGGATAAGCGGTAGAAAATGAATGAATGAATGAATGAATGAATAATAATAATAATAATAATAATAATAATAATAATAATAATAATAATAATAATAATAATAATAATAATGTGAGGTGCAAATATAGGCTATAAATCTCATAAATCTTTTTTTCCTGGCTGAATCTAGAAGCAGTACACTTTGGCAGTGTGTGTTGAGTGAAACAAAAATGCCGGCAACTCTATCATTCATTCATTGTTGCATGGTCTTTCATTTCGTGGTTTTCTAAGTAAATATTATATAAGTGTGACTACAAACCATTGTAGATAGGACAATTTCCTATCCAAGCCTGGTTTCTCTTAAGGTTTCTTCCTTATATCATCACAGGGAGTTTTTCCCTGCTACTGTCGCCGCAGGCTTGCTCATTGGGGATAAATGTTAGGGGTAGATTTTAGAGATAAATAGTCATTTTATTTTAAACTTCACGATTTTTATTCTGTTTCTATACTTCCATAAAGCTGCTTTGAGACAATGTCAACTGTTAAAAGTGTTACAGAATTCAATTGTAAATTGAAAATATATCTTTCAAATAATGAAAATCTGTCAGTAAAGCTACTTATTTATGCAACTACTTAAGTTGATAAACATCACTTGGGTTCCTTCATATGTATGTGTGCCAGCTCACAAAACCAGTGAGACAAAACCAAATGTTTTCTAGCACACATCTCAATAAAGGATTTATTTGTCTCTGAGTGTAGACTGGGACTTTATGCTGCATAGCAGTCCCAGTTTTAATTCTAATACTCTAGGAACCAAGGTGTCATCCGGTCAAAATGAGGGGACGCAGATCATTTGTTGAACTGTTTTCATCTGTGTGAATAGAAGGACTGCGTACTAGGGATTCTTGCATACAGCAGTGATTCCTGGACTCCATGGTCTCAGCCCTCAAAGTGCACTTCACTCCAGGGGGTCGGCCATATCCACAGGTGCAATGGTTGCCATATGTCTCACTGAGCCTCTGCCAACAGATGTGCTGTCTGGACAACTTGTTTGTTGACTAGTGTGCTGTCCCAGAAAGTGAGTTGCACTTAGTGAAGCCAAACATTATTATGAAAATGATCCAGTCTATGGCTCTGCCTTTACCTACCTGAAAACTGGAAGATTCTGGACTGAAAATTAGACACCTTCTCCGGCAACAAGGTTTAATCACTTTACAGTTACAGAAACATGTAGAATCTATGGTCAAGATACACTGAATTTGTTTTGACACATTTGTTCTGTTACCTGTTCTTTGTAGACCAGTGCAAAAAGGAACATTTGGTTGGCAGTGTGATTTACAAACCCAAAAATCTGTGCACTGATGATTGTTTATTCATCTAGGCTGACCACTCCTGACTGAATCAACAGAAACAGTGGTGAATAGCAAATCTGATCTGAATTTTGATTGTTCTTCCTAGCAAAAATTATACATGATATTTTTTTAAATAAAAAATTAAATGTCCTATGTCTATGTTTGGTATATAGCTGAAAGATGTATTTTTTATAATATATAGTATTCACTTGGATTTTAGGATGCCTTTAGCCACTCTGGCTCCAGTTACTTTTAGCTGGTTCATTCTGTACCAGTTAGGGGTTTTGTCTTCAATAGCGTTTCTCTCATTTAAAAAGATGTTGGCCGAACGTGGAAAAAGTTAAAATTGACACTAAAATTTATCCGGTATTATTACTAATGATATTAAACTAATGCTACTTCGCATATTATACGGGTAAATTCACACATTGTGTCTAACACTCAAACCATAGCTCATAATTTCAGCACATAATGTCAGTCGCTATGCCTTTTTAACGCATTTCAGATAGAATTTTAACCAAATGCTGGACAATGCGTCGGCTATAACGCGTTAAAAACAGTTCACGAGTGGTAATAACGCTGGTATTTAGTGCTACAGATGCATGAACACACTTCCGGCTTCTCCATGCAAACCCGCTCCCATTTTGTTCCTTCAGAACGTGTGCAGTAGAGTTTACTAAAGTTGCTTTTACACATCGGGAGTGGCAGCGGATTCGGGAGCTGTTCTGTTCCTCCTCTTCCTTTTCTTCACACAAGCAAAATGGTGTACGAAGTGAGCACGAGGGCGCGCGCGTGTGTAAGCGCCTCCCTCCCTCGCGCTTGTTACTGTTTTTGTTCAGCGCTGCCAAACTCGTCAGCTGAGCTCGTGCACACTTCACTACTGTACAGCGATGTAAGCGCGCTCGTGACGATGAAATGTTTCATTTAATATACACCATATACATATATAATATATATATATATATAATATTTAGTTTTATTTTAAATAAAACGCTCTGCAAATATATTTTCACAGTTAACACAAATATGACATAACGATTGATTCGCTGTATAGTAAAATGTAAGTGCTATTTGTAAATAGCTAAAGTTGCTAAGCTACATGGTAGAGCTTAAAGAGTGATTTGTTTACACTGGAAATTGAGCTTCGTGAAACACGGCGTTTTTGTAGCGCTGCCTGATTCCTACCAGCTGTTTCCCGCCTTGAAAGACACCCGATCAGCTGCAAACACACACACACGTACATGCAGAGGGAGGGAGAGACACAGGGGGAGGGAGACAGACACAGAGAAAGAGCGCCACACACTACGAGGGAACCCCATCAGCTGGAAGTAGAGTATCATTACAACTCTTCAGCCTCAGCAGACGTTGCTTTCGTATGCAAACAACGGCAAAATTCAGTCCCGTAGTCTAGATTGTTTTTATTAAATGCGCAATTGCTCGCGAATACAACGTAGAAAAAAGCGACGATTCATAACAAGCGACGTGTTGAGGAGACGCGGAGTCAAAGCTGGAGAGGAAAGCATGGAGTATTTCATGGTACCAGCTCAGAAGGTGCCCTCCTTGCAACATTTTAGGAAAACGGAAAAAGAAGTCATAGGGGGCTTGTGTAGGTATGTAGGCACACGTTTTAAACTTTCTATTCTGTGATGATTAAGCGAGCACGATTTGTTGTTCTGTCGCCGCGGAGCACAGAGTCACAAGGCAACATGCTTGATGTGATCGCCGTGTTATTGTGTGCACGGAGTCAGAAGGGAAATAGCACAAAGACCACCTTTCTAACGTTAAATCGGTGTCAGGGTTACAGTTTTTAAACTACTGATTTTAACTAATGCTACTTTGGACATAATGCTCGTAAATCCTCACATTTTGTATGTAACAAACACAAACCACGTGGTTCCCTGCACACCACGCCGCTGCTCTGCTGCAAGGCGATTCCAAATCAATGGGCTGGTTTTAAGCGGGTTTAACCGTTTCGGATAATTTTCAGATTTGGAGGTTTTAAGAAAACGATATAGAGCGTAATTGATCATTTTTGAAAGTTGAGGCCGAGCATCGCGCTGCTGCACGCGGTGTTTGTTGGGTTAAAGAGCGGGCTAAAGTTATTGTGGGCAGTGCGGCCATGCTTGTGGCTTGTGCTACAGCGAGGACTCGCCGTCGTCTAACTCTCAGCTCGTCAAACGGAAAAATATAATAAACCACGGATTCTAGTGGACTATAGTTTTATAAACTGGAACGCGTTTGTGCTCCTAAAAGTGCAACAATTTGGCGGGAGAGCGCGCTTTCTGTGCTCGGACTGTGCCTTTATTCCCGTAGCTCTGCCATGCTGCCGCATGGACAAGCGGAGAGGAAGCTGTTAGAGAAGCTTTGTTGTAATGGCGGAGGGCTGGGATTTGTAGGGTTACACGTGATTGTATAAGGGTTAAAACGTATACGGAACACATTCTCTACTTTTTACGTCTAGATTGTGAAAGCAATCACGCTAGTGAGTAGTACATTCATAAATTAATAAGGGCTTCTTTTATAAGGGGGTGTGTGTAGAGCAAAAGGCCCGTCAATGCGTCTGCAGCCTGATATTAAGAGGGAGGCGGGGCGGGCTGTGGAGGTGCCGATGAGCCTTCTGGGAAATGTAGTGCTCTTCTAATTCTTACTCACAGCATTGGAGTTGTTTAAACTGCAAGAGAAAAAACTTTTTAACGTTTCTAACATTGATAGAAATTCGTCCAAATCAAGGCTTTTCATCATCTGTGACTGATTTTTTTTTTTTGGTTTATTTTAATTCTTTTATAATTAGTGGTGTTTCTAATTTGAAGTATTTGCACACAATTTTAAGTGCATCAGTTATTTACATAATGTGCATTCGTACATGATTTCAGCTCCCTATAAGGACTAAATGTTCTTTGACCAATGTCCACCAGAATGTTTACTCTATATTGCCGTCTAGTCTTTAGAGCTCTTTAGAAAGGAATTGTGGGTTTAGTAAAATGAATGTTTGATTTTAGTGTGTATAGATTTACTTATGTCTTATTTGTATTTACTTACCTCTGCACAATTCACAAAAAATCTTTTCTTCCTTACTAGTTTGACCATAATTATATGATATTAGTGAGCCTAGCTAAAGGTTGCCGTTATACATCTGTGCTTAATAAATCTGCTGCATTTAATAACCGTTCATCTTTAAGTATCATTTTATCCTGGTCATGGTTGTAGTGAATCCCTGGTCTTTCCCAAGAATGAGTGTGAGGCAGAAATGCACACAGGATGTGAGACCAGTTTATCATAGGGCACCATGCATGCATATACTGTCACATGGGGGCAATTTAGCCTACTCAATCTGGCTCTGCAACTAATTCAGAAGTGCTCAGTTATAAAATTGTTTCTTTTTTTGAAATTGTGTGTTAATACTATTTTGTTTTGTAACTCGGCAGAATAACTGTGATCAGTAATTGGTATTGTTGCCATATTAGAGCTCCTAACTCAATCCTGATCCAAGGTTACTGTCAGGGCTTGCCCCCAGGTGATTGAGCTAAATTGCTCCTAGATATGAATGAGTGCTACACACCTAGTGTTCTTGCAACCTTCATCTGGATAAACTGAAAATGAGTGACTGTCATATTATAGCAAATAATCATTATTATAATAATAATAATCAAATTAGACCTTGTTGTGTAGCCTTACTGTTGATCATGATTGATTATTCATTCTTTTTAATCCTTACAAACAGTCCTGATTTATTCCTGTCTTCTGACATAGCCAAAACCCACCATGAGAATACTTTGTATTACTTTATATGGCTAAGTTGCCAGTGTACATGTGAGTCCAATAGTGTTACACAGGCTTAGGGCTTTAAATGAAGTCATTGGATAAACCTTTTTTGGGTGGTTTGTGTATTTTGTGCTGCGTAGGATCTAAGGACATATAGACAAATCATGTGCAGTATCTGTGTTGGTACATGTTTTTTGAGAAACCTCAAAATATGATAGAGATATGAAAGTTCATTGAAGGACTTTGTCTCCCCTTTGATTTAGTTACTAAGCAGAATAAGCAGTGCTTACACTGCAAGCAAGTGCTTATCTTGGTGATAAACATGACAAATTGTTTTTCACCTTCTGTCTAATAAAATGTAATAACTAATGTCTTATTAGGACTAATAATGTTTTCCATTGATCACTTATACTTTTTATCCACGATGAGTGAACCATGAGTAGCCCATTTGAGGTGATTTTAAATGCACTTGTTTACATGTGGTTGACTTAGAGGGGTGATTTAATAAACAGACCCACATGTGGCAAAATCTTAGGAAAATATTTTGCTTATGTTGTCATTTTAAAAATCACAGGAAATGTTTAAATATATGTCCATATTTAAGATGATTATGAGAATATTTCTAAATAATTTAAGTGCTATTGTGCTAATTATCTCAGAAATGTTATTCACCCGTGATTTTGTAATTGTCACAGGATGAACTATTGTTATTCCCTCCAGTTTAGCGAACATCCCGCTGACACCAGAGACAGCACGGGACCAAGAACGACGCATTCGCAGGGAAATTGCTAACAGCAACGAGCGCAGGCGCATGCAGAGCATCAACGCTGGTTTTCAGTCACTCAAAACACTCATCCCACATAGTGATGGAGAGAAGTTGAGCAAAGTGAGTAACTTTCTCTAAAATAAATATGCTGTGGTAAAATGTTTTTAGAATAAAAGTGGAGAAATACAGATGTTAACTTCTTTTATTTTAATGTAATGAATGCTGCTATATTTAATAATAGGTGGTGTACAGTTGATTTGGATAATTATAAGATTACTGGATTCTAATCTAGACATCTTTTGCCAATGAAATAAGACAAATGTAAACAATTAAGACATGAATTTAAGCAGTTAAGACATGGATTTAACCAACATAGTACTTTAATCAAATAAACAAATCAAATTGTTTGAGCATTTGCCGAAAAGTGTAACCAATTTCAATTTCAAATGTTGTGATGTTTATATGGATAATGTATAAAATGTCACATTTTAGCATTTTTATAGTTACATTTAACGTTGTGGGGCATCTTAGAGACAAGCTAGTTCCTGTTCTTACTTATGGAATGGTCATAATGAACAGACATTCCCTCAATAGCTTTGCTGTTTTTTCTTTGCTGTGTTCCTCTCAACCAATTGGATATGAGATCCTTTTGTGCTGAAAAATTATTACATGTTTACACCCGAAATTTCTTCCATATATGTTAAAAGAACATGACCAGATTAATGATTATATACTTTAGTTTGTTGAACAGGACGTTTTGAAAATCAGTGTGTTTTTAGTCTTCGATTTAGTGGGGTGTTTGCCTTACAAGTCCCTATGTATAACTGCTTCTGTAGTAACAATAAAACATTAGAAGCAAACATGCACAGTCCTCACTGAAAGTATTGAAATTGCAAAGCCTTCAAAATGCAAATTTCACATGTTACAACTTACAACATAACATGCAAAGTAATATGCAACATAACATGTTTTAAATAAGTTGCTGATAGACCAACAAGTTATAGCTGAAGAAATAACTTTGAAGACAATAACACCTAATATTAGGTTGCATAGCACTTGCAGTAACTTCATAAATCCAAACACCAACACTTAACACCATCAAGCTGGTGTCTTATGATGTGCTTTTCTAGGCCTGTACCTCAGCATCATTCAGTTGCTGTCTGAGTTCAACTGGGCTGGTGATTGATTTGGCCTGTCTTAACATTTCCACTTCTTTTCCCAGTCCTTTGTTGTGTTGGCAGTGTATGCCAATCAGATTGGATGTATTTCTCTGTAAGTTAGCAGACAGATTTTGGTTGACTTGTAAGTCTTGTTTGCAGTAGCCAAAATTCACATCAGTCAAGATTGGTGAGCAAGATTCATGTAGCAGCCAGTAAGCCCAAGCCATGATGGTATCTTTAACATCTTCGATCAGTGATCATCTGGATCGTGAGCAAAATTTTTTTTTCTCCTGTCCATTTTGGTCCCAGAACTTTTGTGAGTCATCTGTTTCTTTGCAGCTTATCTGCCCATCCAGATATTTACTGCTAAGTGGTTTACATCTTGTATGACCTCTGTTTCTGCTCCTAAAGTCTTCTTTGAAAGGTGTATTATGATTCCTATACCAAAGCACCATCAAGGTTGTTAGAGACTACATACACCCCTCAATTGCAACAGTATACACCCTGCTGTACTACAAAAAGTTTTCAAAATAGTTTAAGGAACATTCCCCATCTCTCAATCTGAATCTGAAGTCCCATCTATGGATGCTCCACCTGACACCTTGCACAGTTTAAAGTATCTGCTGTGAACGTGATGGTGCCAGAAATGATTACACACCTTACACACCTTTTTTTGTTAGTTTGTTTGTTTTAAATAAAGCCTTGGCATTAGCAAGTTATGAGAAGTCATGGTCCTTCTGTGCTAGTGGAAAGAATATTTTATTGCATTTATTGTATTTATCCTATCCATTTGTTTTATATAGAAACTGATATTTCTATTTCGTTTACTATCCATTTCAGAGACTTTATCTTCCAGTGTTCATATTGACATTGGTCAGCTTGGATATTGCAAATTATGCCAGTGAAAAGGTGGTGTTTTTTGATCCTTTGTTTTTCTTGACTTCTAGGCTGCAATCTTACAGCAGACTGCAGAATACATATTCTCTTTGGAGCAGGAAAAGACACGGCTACTGCAGCAAAACACGCAGCTTAAGCGATTCATCCAGGTGAGCTTTGGCAAACTGTTTTAACTTCTGTCTCTCACAAGAAACAATTTGTGTGAGCTGTCCTTCTGTATTATCTCTGTGTAACCAAGTCATGGCTGCCAGTGCCAGAGGTTTGAATATTTAAGAAACTGTTAAACTCCTGGGATTTGTCACAGACAACAGTTTCTAGCGTTTACACACAAGGCCGTGGAATAACAAAAACATTCTATGTACAGAGGCTCTTCAGGCTGCCACACATTGGTGATGAGAGAGATCAGAGGAGAATGACCAGACTGGTCTTAGCTGATAGGAAGTCCATAGTAACTCATAACACACTACTGTGGTGTGCAGAAAAACATCTTAGCACCAAACCTTGAGGTGGATGCGCTTCAACAGCAGAAGACAAGATAAGGTTCCACTTCTGTCAGCTAAGATGAAGAATCTGAGGCTACACACTCAGACTGGACAGTTGATTTATCTCCATTTACATAATTTACTGGCAAAATAATAAACATGCAGGTGAATCTTAATAAATAAGAATGTCATGGAAGAGTTAATTTATTTCAGTAATTCAAATGAAATGGTAACTTGTGTATTATATAAATTCAGTACACACAGACTGAAGTAGTTTAAGTTTTTGGTACTTTTAATTGTGGTGATTTTGGCTCACATTTTTAACAAAACCCACTAATTCGCTATCTCAAAAAATTAGAATACTTCATAAGACCAATAAAAAACATTTTTAGTGAGTTTTTGGGCTTCTGTAAAGTATTCATTTACTGTTTATGTACCTAATACTTGGTTGGGGCTCCTTTTGCATTAATTACTGCCTCAATTTGGCATGGCATGGAGGTGATCAGTCTGTGGCACTGCTGAGGTGGTACGGAAGTTCAGGTTTCTTTGACAGTGGCCTTCATCTTATCTGCATTTTTTGGTCTCTTGTTTCTCATTTTCCTCTTGACAATAGCCCATGGTGAGTTTGCTGGCCAGTCAAGCACACCAACACCATGGTCATTTAACCAACTTTTGGTGCTTTTGGCTGTGTGGGCAGGTGCCAAATCCTCCTGGAATATGAAATCAGCATCTTTAAAAAGATGGTCAGCAGATTAAAGCATGAAGTGCTCTAAAATTTCTCGGTAAACTGGTGCACTGATTTTGGTTTTCAAAAAACACAGTGAAGGATGACATTGCACCCCAAATCATCACAGACTGTGGAAACTTAACACTGGACTTCAAGCAACTTGGGCTCTGAGCTTCTCCACCTTTCCTCCAGACTCTAGGACCTTTGTTCCCAAATGAAATATAAAACTTGCTCTCATCTGAAAAAAAGGATTTTGGACCACTAGACAACAGTCCAGTTTTTCTACTCCTTAGCCCAGCTAAGATGCCCCTGACGTTGTCTGTGGTTCAGGAGTGGCTTAACAAGAGCAATACAACTGTAGCCAAATTCCTTGACACGTCTGTCTGTGGCTCTTGATGCCTTGACCCCAGCCTCAGTCCATTACTTGTGAAGTTTATCCAAATTTTTTAATCAATTTTGCTTAACAAGCCTCTCAATGCTGCGGTTCTCTCGGTTGGTTGTGCTCCTTTTTCTTCCACACTTTTTCCTTCCGCTCAGTTTTGTTAACATGCTTGGATAGAGCACTCTGTGAACAGCCAGCTTCTTTGGCAATGAATGTTTGTGGCTTTCCCTCCTTTTGAAGGGTGTCAATGATTATCTCCTGGACAACTGTCATTTCAGCAGTCTTCCCCATGATTGTGTAGCCTAGTGAACCAAATTAAGAGACCATTTTGATGGCTTAAGAAAACTTTGCAGGTGTTTTGAGTTGATTAGCTGTCACCATATTCGAATCTTTTGAAGTGGGGGATTTTAAGTGTGTGCCAAATTCATCAAAATGAAACATACCAAAGACTTAAACTACTTCAGTCTGTGTGTGCTGAATTTATATAATATACGAGTTTCACGATTTGAGTTGAATTACTGAAATAGATTAACTTTTCCACGACATTCTAATTTATGTAAATGCACCTTTATCTCCCTTCATAACATGCTGTAGCCAAGTTGTTTTGGGGTTTTCTTTCTGTGTATGCCAATGGAACTATTGTGGAATTATATCTGCTGTTAAGTGTAGAAACTTCAACTTCCACACAGTTATTACATATAGTATTTTATATTTTAAGTTACATTTTATGTAACTTTATGTAAAGATGCATTTTGCAGGACACAATTAATATAGGTGATACACACTCAAATTAATTTATTAGGAACTCTATATTAGTACCAACTTAGAATTTTGAAAGCCAATTTGAATTGGCTTTCAAAACAGCCTAAAATTGTCATAGCATGGATTCAACAAGATGGTGGCAACCATTCCTTTGAGCTTGTGCTCCATATTTACCTGATTCAAATATACAATTCCTGCATATATATCTCGGGTGCAATTTCATTCTGTGAATCTGTTTCTACCACATCCCAAATGTGTTTGTTCTTTTGGATTCAGATCCAGTGACTAGGAAAGCCAGACTCATTTCATTTCAGACTCAGTCTCATTTCAACTGCAGACTGCTTGCTTTGTGTCATGAGATATTACCATGTTGAAAGTAGCCATTAGAAGATTTGGATGAAGGGATGCAGATGGTCAGCAACAATACTCGTATAGGCTGAGGCATTCCAGCAGTGATTTGTATTAATGGGCTCATAGTCTGCCAAGAAACAAATTCCCCACACCATTACACTGACCTCTACCAACCTGTACTGTTGACACAAAGCATGTTGGGTCCATGTCCAGCTGGGTCTAGCTATATTTTTCAGTCTTCACCTGTCTTGGTGAGCCTGTGCCCACTTCAGCCTCAGCTTTCTGTTCTTAACTGACTGAAAGAAACCAATAATGTGGTCTGCTGTTGTAGCTCATTCTCCTCATAGCTCATCCTGTGCATCCTTTCTGTTTACCACACTTGTACAGGGCATTTACCCCAAGTCACTGTAGCATTTTTGTTAGCCTGGATAGTCTCCTGTAACCTCTCTATAAGCAAAGTGATTCTGTCTGCAAAACTACTGGTTATTATATGTATTGCCTTTTAATGCACCACAAACACCAGAGACTATTGTGCATCCCAGGAGATCAGAAGTTATAGAAATATTAAAATGGGTCTGCTTGACACTGCCACTCTTTAAATAAATCAATAATCACTGATCACATTTTTCTCCAAATTCTGATTATTGATATGGACATTCCTGAAGCTGCTGACCCATATATGCATAATCTTATGCATGGTATTGCTGTTACCTCATAGGCTAAGATAATCTTAGATAATTGTATGAATGATTTTAGATAATTGTATGAATGTGTTCAAATATTCCTAATAAAATTGTGTACAAGTGTTATTAAAATACTCTGTGAGGATTTAATCTGCCTTAATGGGTTCTGTATCTTGAATATTTAATAACATTGACTGACTTTAAATCATTTTCACTTTTACCCTTTCTACATTCACAGGAGTTTAGTGGCTCATCCCCCAAGAGAAGGCGTGCAGAAGAGAAGGATGAAGGAATAGGCTCTCCAGATATTATGGAGGAGGAGAAGGTGGAGGATCTGCGGCGAGAAATGATTGAACTCCGGCAGCAGCTGGAAAAAGAACGTTCAGTGCGCATGATGCTGGAGGAACAGGTGAGGGTTGTCTTGGTATATTGCAAGCTGACACAGTAAATGTCAGTAATACAAACCTTTAACTCCAGATTTCTGCACAAAATTAGAAAAACTAGAAGAATACTCAGTTTAAAATAATTTAATGATATATAAAATATTATTTTTGTCAATAATTAGTTTCAAGAAAAACCTAGTCATTTTTCACCAGGAACACTTAAAACGAGAGAAATTTGGGTAGACTGCCAAAACTCTACTACATAAAATACCAGAAAAGTGTTTGTAGCAAGACATTGGTCATACATTGGCCATTTTAAATACTCAATGTTCTGTAGTAACTTTATTTAACTTTATTTTGTTTGGTACACTTGTGGCCTGACAAGAAAAGCAAATAAATTTAAACACTAATACTTGGGTAATGAATATTATGACACAAGATTTGTTACTGCAATATACTACAGTATATGGTCTGGTTGAAAATTTAGCTGCACTGTACTGCATACGGGGGCACGGTGGCTTAGTGGTTAGCACGTTCACCTCACACCTCCAGGGTTGGGGGTTGGATTCCCGCCTACTCTGTGTGTGTGGAGTTTGCATGTTCGGGGGTTTCCTCCGGGTACTCCGGTTTCCTCCCCAGTCCAAAGACATGCATGGTAGGTTGATTGGCATCTCTGGAAAATTGTCCGTAGTGTGTGATTGCGTGAGTGAATGAGAGTGTGTGTGTCCTGCGATGGGTTGGCACTCCGTCCGGGGTGTATCCTGCCTCGATGCCCGATGACGCCTGAGATAGACACAGGCTCCCCGTGACCCGAGGTAGTTCGGATAAGCGGTATAAAATGAATGAATGAATGAATGTAATGCTTACTTTATTTTAGAATCGGCTGGCCCTGTGCTTAAAGTGTGTGTTTGTGTAACAGATTCGCTCTCTGGATGCCCACCTATACCCTGAGAAACTAAAGGTGATCGCCCAGCAGGTGCAGGAACAGCATGTGCAGACGCAGGCTCTGCTTCGCCTGCAACAGCAAGAACAGCTGGAGAGAGAGAGCAATCCTGCTCGCAGTACACAGGTCAGACATGAACACATACAAAACCAATACACTTTCTTTTACACTTATGCACAAAAAAGGTTGTGGAACATAGTAATATGCAGCATGTACAGTGCTCAGCATAAATAAGTACACCCCCTTAGAAAAGTAACATTTTACATAATTTCTCAATGAACACAAAAACATTTTCCAAAATATTGACAGGACTCATTTTAATATAACATCTGTATAACTTATAACATGAAAGTAAGGTTTATAATATAATTGCACAGTATTGTATTTTGTATTAATGCATTTCCTTGTTATTTTAGCCAGAAAGGGCATAGTGAATAGTTGAACATTTTAAATAAATAGCAACCAAATAAGAATAGAGAAATGGAGCATACTGATTTATTTTACAACACACAGACCAAAAAACTAATTTGCCTTCTTGATATGTATTGCATAATTGTCATTAATGATTGCTCATTATGCTTATTAGAGTGGATTTTAGGATTTAGTGTACAACATTTTCACAGCCTTAGGATGTTTTCCCTTGGTAATTTTTAAATATTTTTCAATGCATACATTTTCTGTAAACTGAGACATTGTGTTTTTTAATCTTCTCATCAATGTCCCCCCACCCCTAGGTATATTCTCCAGTCACACCATCCGCCCCCACCCATCACACCACTGTTATTGTTCCTGCCCCAACGTTGCCACCTCCTCCCCATCATGTCACAGTGGTAACGATGGGCCCTGCCTCTGTAATCAACACAGCCTCGACATCACGACAGAACTTGGACACCATAGTGCAGGTAAATGGCCTCCAACACAAGACAACCTGAGAACACACTTTTTTGAAATGGTATGGCAATGGTCAAACTATAATAGCCCTCTATTTGGAATAGTGGTTAGGGAGCAAAATCAGGCATAATCCGGAATTGTATAGCTCACTGTTTTGACTATACTTTCTCCATTTTATTTTTTTGTGTAATCCTTAGGCTATCCAGCACATTGAGGGCACACAAGAGAAGATTGGTGTGCCTGAAGAAGAGCAGCGTCGGGCAGTCATAGTTACTCCGGGCCGCACCTTGAATGACGCCGCAGACTCAGACACTGCCTCTGACAATGAAGGTTCTGAGGACTGTTAACTCCACCAGGCAAACAGGGTGGCCATATGGAGGGGCCTCCTACAGACTCTCTCACGCCCTCTCATTATCTCTTTTTCATATAGGCATACAAACCCATAGGGTAGGAAATGGATTAGTCAAACATTCAATGAATAAAAAAAGCCACATCTAAATTGCAGACTTACCATCTCACTCACATGTTCTTCTTTTTTTCCATTCATACATTTTCAATAGGCCTCAATCAGCTGTCTCCCATGGCTTTTCATCTATGTTCACCCACTCTCTGCTGCTCTTCTCTTGAATGAAGAGGTTCTTCGGCCTTATTGTCTGTAACTTACACTCTCCCCGTTTCCCCGTAAAATTTGCTAACTGGAAAAATTTGTACCAGCCTGTCTGTCATACTTTTATGTAATTAAAATATTAAGCAGACAGTGAAAACATCCCCCAGTTCTCCCTTCTTACCTAGTGAGGCTCTAAAGCACCACTGTGAGCTTACCTGACTTCAGAAGCCAAATGTGTACAATTCCTTTGGCTTTTAATTATTAGAGGAAATGAAATTAGCGGTGCCCAATGCATGAAGCATAAATATTACTGCTTTGTGCACTTTGTAATAGGTATTTGGAGGGTCTTGGTGGAATGTGCACTTGGTGTCTATCACACTCTGCTGGGCTGGGTTCCCAGTACAATAAACATGCAGGCAACCCAATATATAACCCATATAACCACATCAGACTCTTAGTACTGTTTCTAATGCTGGCCTAATTTTTTTTTTTTTAAATAATGTAAATAAAATTTTAATAAGCTAAGTTGGTGTTCTGCAGAGAGATGTATTTGCCTTGTGTGTGGTTCTGCTAGCATCATACATACTGTGCTGGCATGAGCTATTTGCCTGAGGGTCAGTCTCTAATCATGAAAAGTTGGCAGTAGCACTTGCAGATTTCTCAAAACCCATAAGCACTCTATGCAGCTCACTCAACAGCCATTTGCTTGTATTGCCCCTTGCTGGAATTTAGATTGTCTGTCCTTAATTTTGTTTCGGTCTGTAACCTATGTTGGTAAAAAGCTGCACTGAAGTTTGGTAGGGTTTTTTTTTTTTTTTTTTTTTTGGTAGGGGTTGGACCTACACACTTGCTCTATGCATTCAGTGATCGCCTCTGCTTGCTGGAATTTTTTTCTTCATCTTTTTGGGTTTTTTATGTACAAAGAGTGATTTCTATGTACATGATCGATAATCTGGCCCTTTGCCCATCTAATTGCAGCTGTATATTATGAAGGGCAATCTGAAACATCCAAATGTTTGGAGAAGGAGCAGAAAAGGATTGCAGTCTGCAAGACATCCTATGTAGGTGTGTAGGGAGATGGCAGTAGTTTGCTTTAATCTGTTTTGGAGAAACTGTCTGAAGCTCAGAATTATTCAAATGACCAGTTTTGCCCCATTCCATTTTCCCCTCCCATGGCACTATGGCATAAACATGGGTTATTTCAAACATTCCAGAATGTTCTCACAAGGTCTATGTTCGGTTTTCTTTTTGCTCTTTAAAAGCTGATAGGATGGGTTTGACAAATTTATGTATAAATTTGACTGAAAAAAAATTGTTTTTGATATAACAAATTGTCACTTGCTGTAAGATGTTTGCTTTCTCTGGCCCTGAGATTCAGGCTTCAGTGCTGACTGCTGAGAAACAGGTCTACTAAAAGAATGGGCATGTGAGATGTATGTGTGTATGTATGTATGTATATGTGTATATATATATATATATATATATATATATATATATATATATATATATATATATATATATATATATATATATATATATAAAATATACTCACACATACACACACACTGCTTTTTCCTGGTTTCTATTTTATAATGTCTGTTAAAAAAGCTATATAAGACTGTGGGGGTTTAACCAATAGTGTATAAAACGGATCTAAAGCACTTAAGATTATTATTATTATTTTTTTTAAGATTTCTCCTAAAAAGTGAAGCTCTTGGTGCTGTGAGTCCAACCCACACAGCTGTTGAACCCTTCTTGACTCTTGGTATGTCTGTTTCTGAAGTTTCTAGACTCATCCCCTCCTTATCTCTCCTTCCCTCCCTTTTCATCTGTCACTTCCTTTATTTTGTTGGACACACTGTCCCATTTGGTTGTTGAAAAGCTGTTATATTTTGTTCTCTTTTTAAAAAAAAAATGGGGAAAAGAGGCATGTGCCTTTGTAAAGACAGAATAATAAAGTTTGTACTTTGTTTTTTACAAGTTAACATTGCACTGTGTTTATTTCATTTTTTTACTATCCAGGTTTAAAACCTGTAATTGAAAAGCAATCGAGTTCACCTCTGATCTCTGGGTTCTTTCTGGGTTTCTCATATCCTCCTGTATCCACAAGGTACTCCAGTTTCTTTCCAACTCTCAAAAACAAGTTTAGTAGATAAATCAATACCTTCAAGGGAGTGATGCACTGGGCATATTTTAGAGATGTGCATTGGGACAAGGATCCTGTGATTCCCAACACAAACAATGATTAACATGGGAATGCACTGGGCACACTATTACTACAAAATATCAGTGGCGGTTTGCAAGCTAAATAGATGGCAGTGGTTGGAACTGGTCAAAGTTTGTAAGGGAGCAGTCTGGGAATTTTTTGTTAGAGAATATGAAATGGTGATAATTACTGATAATAGTTATAGTAGCAGAGCTCAGCCCCACTTGCTCTTCACTCATTCTCCAGCCCAATATAACCATGTAAGCCTTGCTCCTGTATCCAACAAAAGTATTATTATCCCCTTGTAAAATGGGGGTTGGGGTGGCTGAACACTTCTGATTTGGCATTACAGTCATAATGGCTAAAAGAGACATTCAGCTGCTCTAGTATGTTCAGTCCTCAGTGGCATGCCATTCTGCATTGACGCTTGTGAGGACCAACCCCCATGCACACTGTGACGCACACATGCTCCACCCAGCTGTCCTCTCCGAGTGACAACCTCGCTGCTGTGTGCCCCTTGACCTTCTGTGAATTGTATATATAGTCACCCAAGTTATCAGAGTTCTCCTGGCAGCCAACATGAGGGTCTTAGATTTGATCTGGTGTTTCATCTCTCTACTGGCCCTGGCCATGACAGGTAAAAGGCTTAACACTAAGTTTTTTGTTTGATTACCTCTAAATATGTTTGTTTAAACAGTATATAATTTTACCTGACTCTCAGAAAATGTTGTGAAATGATGTTTCAATTCACATGTTCCTTTTTTGGTGTAACACAACTTCTGAACACACATAAATTAGGAATTAAGTGTCTAATTGATAGTTAACAAATATTTTTATGAAATATTTCAATATTTCATTAGTTGTCTAATTGATAGTTAACTTAAATATTTTTATGAAAATATTAAGACATTTATCATTCTTGAATCCAAACTAATGAAGCAAACTAGAGTTGTGAAGAGGATTATAATAATAGTGTTATTATTGTTTAGCAATTGTTTAGCCAGTTGCTAGCCCTGAGTGATGAGGTAGACTGTCTTATTGGGAATATAAAAATAGCTTAAATCTTGACGCATTACTCTCAGTATATTGATGTTAAGAATAAAATGTCTGTTAAAAAAGGTTTATGTATACATATAGGTTTAAGGTAATGAACATTTGTTCAATTTTATTTAATGACAAAAGATCCTTTTTTAATCAGATGGTAGGGCTGAAATCTTTTACCCTCAATGAGTGTATTGTGGAATGGTAGTGGCTTAAGTGCTTGCATTGTGTGTCAGCTGCCTTGAAGCATGGCACCAGCTGATGGAAAGGCCTAGAGCTTGGCAAGCTGGAAGTCTAGAAACAGTAGTTGATTTGCCTGACAGCTTGGCCTATTTGTGTTCCTTGTGTTTTACTCCATCACAGAACAATAAATATGTGACCAGGTTTTTAATTGTTTAATTGGCTAATAGTTTTTACATTACTTTGAAGTCTTTCAGTTAAATATTTTTTTTTTTATTTTAATTGATTTTTGGCCAAAGAAAGATTCCTCTTTGGATTTAAGATAAAGTATCAAGTTAATCTTACATATTTCAGGGGGAGGAGTGTCCAATCACCCTAAAACAAAGTGTTAAATATTTCCTACATACCACCTTTTTAGAGTTGAGTTATGCATCGGTTTTTTTGGTTGGTTCCGGCAGGAGCCTTTACCCTTGTTCTGACCTTGGGTTCCCTGCACCCAGGATTCCATCAGGTATCTAAGATTGGAAATTGCCCAGTAACTGGATACTGTCCACTATAGATCTCTGTCCTCTCACCCTCTTTCCCCTCCCACTCCCTTTACCTCTCTTCTCCCACCCTTAATCTTTTTTTTCCTACCTCCCACTCCCCAATTTACACACAACACAGCTGCTGTCACCCTGCACTGTCACAATCACAAATTATTCCAGGCTGCTGCCCATACATGGCTTTATTTCAACACCTATGCTTATAGATAATTTTTATAAATATGTTAACAATTTTTTTTTCATGTTTTTATTAATATAAATATAAAATAAGGCAAATTATATCCTGCTTTATATTATAGTTGTGCTTCAATAAAGACTATTTCAATTAAGATACAGTATAAGACAGCAATAAATAGTACTGTAAGATGTGATGATGGGTAAGATGCAATGATAGTATTATAAGATGCAATAATCATAAGCCACCTGTTTGGTCATATATTCTTGTGTTTAAAAGCCCTTTTCTAAATTTAAAAATTGTCTATAATGGGTACTGTAATTCTACAGACCTAGAGACTGAAAAAATATGAGCTTGTCATACCATTCTTATATTATTCAGTTTGCTTCTGCCCTAATAAAATGTTCTCATCTTTATTGATGGGACTGGTCAGGGTCACAGATTTCCACTCCATATGCATTCTACCAAAGCCAAGGGCAATAGTGACTGTATGAGCTATTTGTCTATTTTTGTTTGTGTAATGTTAAGTAGTTTTTTGTTCTTTTGTGTTAATTGTTTGTATTAATTAGAATATGTTTACTTTTCTTAGTATTCTGCTAATTTGATTGGTTGAGTATTTCTTTTCTATTGGGTTAGGCCATGTGCACCTAGGGCAGGGGTCGGCAACCTTAAACACTCAAAGAGCCATTTGGACCCGATTCCCACAGAAAAAAAAACACAGGGAGCCACAAAACCCTTTTGACATCTAAAATAAAGATAACACTGAATATATCGTTTTTTTACCTTTATGGAAAGTATAGAAAAATCTGTAGTGTGTTGCATTTATGAAATCAATGAACTGCTACCGAGTAAACGAAATTTTATTTCTGCAGGCAAACAAAAATATTTTGAACAGTTTGAACTAACCTTAACAAAAAAGATGCTGGGTTGAAGGTTACTTTCAAATAAAATGTTCAATGTCTAATCGAGTCCTCTTCGTATTCATGACATCAAAATTTTAACTTGCCGGCTACAGCAAACCAAAACTGCGTCTGCTTCTGTGTGTCGGATTTCGCAAGTCGGCAGTTATGACGCATATTTTGAGTGAGAAACAAATTAAACACGCTTTATTTTAATGTTACAAGAGCATCATAATCTTAGAATTTATTTTTTTTAATTAACTAACTAAAATAAAATAAATTTAAATTAAATATTTATTTTCCAAATCTACAGGGAGCCACAGCAGAGGGATGAAAGAGCCACTTGCGGCTCCGGAGCCGTGGGTTGCCGACCCCTGACCTAGGGGATAAAAAGGGTTCAGTTGTGGCAGCCCAGAATGCACCTGGGTGGGCCTATGGTTTTTTACCAGTTTGTCAAGCCAGTTGGGCACAAGGAGCAGGAGAATCAAAATTGTTTGTTTGCTTGTAAACCCCTTAAAAAAGCTCACCAAACGCATCATCTGGCTTGGACTCAATCCTTTAACTGCGTAAACCACAACCCATGTGTATCTTGGTGATTATTTGAGTTATTTTGGAGTTAAGTTTAATTCATTTTTTTTATTTAATTTAATTTGACAAATGGTCACTACAGTGACTGACGAAAAGACCTGAAACAGAACAAAAATGTAAGCATGTAAACAGAGTAAATTTAGCATAATAACATTACTCTGGGTTGTTCTTTTGGTCCCATTTAATATAACATGGATTTCTTGACTAAATAAAAAAGAGGTGATTTTCTCATTGTCATGTATTTAAATTGTTCAGTCCTTGTTCTAGAGATCTTGTATTAAGTAGCCTTGACTCAAGGAAGATGTTAGTATCCCATCAACAAAATCATAATATAGTGAGTGTTTTAGTAAAAGGGCACACACCTTCTTGTGGTATTGAATGCATGAGGTGCACAGGGTAGACAGGGATGAACTTTTAAGGTTTAAGCACAAAAAAATGTAGAAGACCTATTTTTTTCATTTTTTATTTGTCTGCATGGACTTTTAACCCAGCATGTAAAAACATGTAATTTAAACTCCATAGCATTTGTCTTATTCTGTTTTCATAAATGTTGAAGCATATACTGTATATACTGAAGGTATACTAAAAGTACATTCTTTCCAAATCCCCACAGACATGTTCTAAAATTTATTTGAAAGCGCAGACAAAAGAGTGGGGGCTGTTAACTATGTGATAAAAATATGTGTTTTTTATAAGCACTTTACAGGTGTTTAGATGATAGATTAATTAGGGTTTTTTTAGCAATAGTACTGTGTATCTTGAAGAATTATGTCAACCTGGTCTCACTGATGTAGCCATACCATGTCTTGAATGCGAACGAATGGGAAAAGGCACCTTGTTATCTGCATTCAAATATACTTGCTCAAGTTCATCCTTAAGTTTATATTTAAGTTCAGATTGTGTAGTGTCTTTTTTGTGTTAGCAATCACTTTCACATCACAGGACCTCAAGTACACACACAATTTATATAAATATAAATATATAACTTTAGAGACAACAGTCTCTAAAGTTTACACAGAATGGTAAAAAAAAAAACACCACCAACAAAAAAAAACATTGAGTTAAGGACTGTTCTGGGTTGAAAATGCCTTGTTAATAAGAGATGTCAAAGGAAAATGACCACATAATCAATGTCTACAACTGTGATGAGCAGAAAAAATATCTCAGATACATATACAAATATTTCAAATATCTCATCAACGCTGAAACTTGAGGTGAATAGACAACCACAGCAATGGGTTCCATAGGAATTAACATGAATAATTAACCACAACAGGTTCCACTGGTGTAAGACAGCAACAGAAATCTTGGGCACAGTGTCAACTAAACCGAACACTTTAAGATTAGAAAAAAGTTACCTGATCTTTTCCCAATTTTGGTGAACCTTGTTAAATGACAGGCATGGAAATTAATGTGGTCATCTGCTGTTGTAGCCCATCCACCTCAAGGTTTTATAAGTATGTGTGCATCCTGAGATGCTTTTCTGTGCTGCATTGCTTTTCTGTGCTTCACTGTACTGCCACCACATGATTGGCTGATAGCATAACTGCATAAACTGACAGGTGTAAAGGTGTTTCTTTTAAAGTGGATGGTGCAGCAATTAGATGACTTAGGGAGTCTTTACCATAACACAAAGGAACATGGAAATCTGTATGTAAATATACTTACTATTTTTTCTAACAAGAGAACATGTTTTTCTTGTGCAAAGATGAGTGTTAGGATGTTGATCAAGAAAAAGTACAATTATATTATTGCGACTGGCAAAAGTTAAGAACTGATTAGGTATGTCACTTTTAATGCTCTTTTCTTAGTGATTTAAAGAACAATCAACAACAAAGAATGAATTAAACTCCACTTCGATACACAGCTTCAATGCTTTATGGCTAAATTATATTAAGTAAATCAGTCAAATAAATCAGCAAAATAATAAAGTTGCATATCATATATACTATTTATTTTATACTACTTGCAAAAGAGCTTTCCTTATAGCTCTGACTTGTCCCTACAGTGAGTAATCGAGGTATTGCCAGGTCTACTACAATAGACTGTATGCATATCAAATTTACTTACATGGAGTTAAGATTTTCCATGTGAGCCATGTTTTAGGAAACGTGTCTCAAAAATTGTAGAATTTGTGTGGTTTTGTGCATGAATCAGATGCTAAAATGCTTCTGTTTATAGTGAGAATTTAGGCCATTCAAATATAGCTACCTGAAAATATGATAAAATGTTAGCTAGTTTTTCTCACTTTAGTTTGGCCAAAGGCATACCAGGCAAATGACACCATTTTCCTACATTAGGAAGAGGTTACTGCTAAAAAAGTGCTTTAGAACTTTAAATGTACAGCCTTGTGTGTTTTGCTGTTTTATTCACATGCTTTATCTTAGTTAACACCGACATCTTATAGCTAAGTTACTTAAAACAGCTTAGAGAGATTAATGTGTTTTAATAGCTTTATAGTAATGTTTCTTTGGCTATGTTCACACAGCAGTGGTGGCCCAAATCTGACTTGCTGAGCAAATCTGATTTTTTGTTAGGCTGTTCACACTATTTCCAATCATCTGTCCTTCCTGGTATTGAATGTAAAGGCTCTTTTCACTGATGGCCCAGGTGGAATACCACACACAGTAACCATTTATTTACACACTTTGTCAAGTTAGCTGTTTGACTGGCCTGGCTTAAAGATTTTACATTCATCATTATGAACCATTTATGTATCATATAGAGCACATCCAAATTTTCTACCTGACCCTGGGAAGTGTTGCAATCATATGCAACTTATACACTTTGGGGCAGAAACACCCAATCCCTCCCATAAATATGACCAATTCCCGAAAAAGCCAGAACAGAAGTGTGAAAAAATGGTGTAAACTGAATATTTTAGAGAAAGGCGTACTTCCTTGCGACAACAAAATCTATCCAATAGCCCTTGGTCACATTCAGGATTAAATTAAAATGAGCTGATACAGGAGCTCATAAATAGGAGACAATGGACAGACATTAATTAAATTTAGACACCACGCTCACTTTGCAGCCCATTTCAAAACCCATTGGCTTTGTGAAATAGCATGATTCAGCTGTTCCAGTCTCTGTTGGACTCCACTATCACTTCCATTTCCAGTATTTTTCACTAATTCATCATTTTTCTTTCTGTTCAGCTATGCAATATAAGTATCTGTACACAACCACATTGTGATGAGTCTCTATGCTGTCTTTTGAGGCTTGTGTGACCAGACAGGGAAGAAGATGTCTGAAATTTTAGAATGCAACTTCTAGAATGAATTTTTAGAATGAAACCTCTGTCCTATTGGATGGTTTGAGATGGTCTCCAACCAGGAATGGAATCTGTCTCAGAAACTCATCTTTCTCTGTCACTGCCATTGTCAGTGCATGAGGGAAATATATTTAAGTGTATTAGCATGGTACTTTAACAATGGATATTGTCACAAACCAGCTGTACAGAAATATATAACTTGTGAATTTATATATTTCTGTTATTAATTTGAAAACTAATTTGAAATTCTGATTTAAATTTAAATAAAAATGTACCACTAATAAGCAAGCCAGGAACAATGAAGCCATTCTCAGCAGCATAACCAAACAGAAACAGGATATCAGGATGGATCATGTATGTCCAAGGAGCAGAAATGGTATCTCAGGACTATGGTGTAGCTTCAGAGGGTGAGACTGGTTAATACAAATAATACAAAACAAATATGTTTTTAGCCTGGACTCTAGACTGTGGGATGTGGTAGCCTGGTTAAGGCTATTGTTTGGAAGATTGTGAGTTTGAATACAGGTTCACCAAGCTGGCCCTGAGCAAGGCCTTTAACCATCAATTGCTCTGGATATGGGCATACATGCTTTTTCTATAAATGTGGGTCTTTGTATTTGAAGGCTCCAACAGGGATGGAGCCTTCACATACAAAGCACTAATGGTAGTATGTTAGAATCAATGTAAAATTGAATTTAGGTGATATTGTATATTTAGGTGATGTTGTCTCTAATGTGATATTCTGGTTCTAGTAAAGGCCCTTGCTGCTGCATTCTGGATTATCTGAAGCTTGTTTATGCACCTACAGGAACATATGTACAGAAAGTAAGGCTTTACAATAATCAAACCTAGATTAATAAAAGCATTAAATTAAATGTAATTAGATTTCTTATAAAATTTCTGAGATGAAAAGCTCCAAATGAAAGACTGGAGTTAATAATCCTACCAACACCTTTACTACATATGAAACAGAAAGGCCATCCAGAGCTACAATAGAAACTATATAATCAGAAAGCTTATTTGAAACTACATGTAATCCTAGTACCAGTACTTCTGCCTTGTCAGAATTATGTAGAAGCAAGTTAATAAGCATCTGGTGTGTATAAGTTCCAAGTTCAGTTTTGGAGGTGTTAAGAAGGTGGTTGGATTTAGAAGAGAGACATGACAGGATGGGGAAATGCGATAATTTTCAGGCAGTTCAAGATTGTATTTTACCAGGTTGATTTGTTTGATGATCTTGAAGGGACCAATATACCTGGGGCTTAGTTTACAGCAGGGGAGCTTGAGTAGTAGGTTCCTTGTTGATAACCAGACCATTCGGCCCATATGGAATGGAGTATGTGGATATCATCAGCGATAGGCCTGTATGTGTTGTCTGTGAATTGCCAATCGTCCACCAGTGGGAGATCTAAGGGTTCACCAGACCAAGGGATGATAGGGGTTGATATCCCAGGACGCATTAAAATGGAGTGAGGCCAGAAGTGGTTCATGTTAGGGAGTCACCACAAGGACTGTCGTGAAGACATGGGAGCTGGGGAGATCTGTAACAAAGTCTATGGACAGGCACAACCAGGGGTGTTGTTCCTGGAAGTAGTTGGCAGGGGGTACATGTATGAGCTCAAACAACAGGCATTGTCACATTCCTTGATGTCTGTGTGTACCTTGGGGCACCAGAAGGTGTTCCCGGCCAAGCTGTGTGGTTCTCTGGATGCTGGAGCCTGGTAAGGTGTCGACCCACTCCATGACATGTTGGCAAAGGGTGGAGGGGAAAAACTGGTGATATGGAGGACAGTTGGTGAGGTTCCTCCTCCTGCTGTGCCTGGCAAATCTCTTCCATGGTGACCCAAATAATGCCAATAATTACTGGGACCGGTAGGATGGGTTCAGGGTCACTCGTCAAATTTACTGGGTCTTGGGGCCAGAACAGTGCATTGTTATTCTTCGAACCTGGTAGGTAGGTGACTGTAAACTGGAATTGGTTAAAAAACATGGCCAACCTAGCCTGTCCTGGGTTACAGTTTTATGATCAGTGAGCACTTGAAATGTGGTGTTGTGCTCCCTTCAGCCAATGCCTCCATTCCTCCAATGCCTCTTTTATGGACAACATTCTAGGGTCCCCACATCGTAATTGGACTCTGCTGGGGAGAGTTTTCATGAGAAGAAAGCACAGAGTTGGAGCTTCCTTGTGTTCTCTTGCCACTGAGATGACACTCCCCTTATTTCAATGCATGAGGTGTCTAATTCGACAACAAATGTAATATTAGGGTCATGGTGGTTTAGGATGGGGCTGTGGTTAATCTTTCCTTCAGTTAGGTAAAGGCAAGTTGGAAGGCATAGGACTAGTTGGCGGCATCGGACCAGTGGGCTCTTGGGTTTTCCCTTGAGCAGAGCTGTGAGGGGAGTGGCCACAGAGCTGTGATGTCAGATAAAGTGGTGGTAAATATTTGCAAACCCCAATAAAGCGTTGTAGTTCCTTTATGTTACTGGGTGTTGGCCACTCTGTGACTGCGCTATCCTTGCTAGATTCCATCTGTGCCCCCTGGCTGCTGCTGATGTAAACCAGGAATGTAATTGTGTGTTGACGAATCACATTTTCCTGCTTTGACAAACAGGCTGTACTTTAGGATCTCTGAAAGACCTGCCATACTTGCGTTATATGTGCTTCAGGTGTTTTGGAGTATATTAATCATCTATGTAGACAATGACACACTGGTTTAGGAGGTCCTTGAAAATCTCATTAAAAAAGCTTGGAGTAAACTAAGGTTGAAATGGTATAAGAGGAGTCACCAAGATGTAGCACTATAGGTATTGACTGATCCCTGCACAGCTGGAGCACATGACCACAGTAGAATCACAGTTGGTGTTTACGTTCCTCCAGCAAGGTCTGGGTTCAGCCGATCTGCAGCCCATGGAGACAGCCCATCCCAGAAAATGGCTTTGAGGGCGACATCGTTCCAGCCACTCTGGGCAGCAAGAGTTCGGATTTCTACAGCGTAGAATGTAGTAGCTGAGTAGGAATTCACAGTTTGTGCTGTCCTGGTGGTAGACGTCTGGCTGATGTGCTATATTGTTATCTACAGGGTTGGTTTCAAATTGTATGTCTTTAAATTTATAGTCTTCTCAATATTGATTATATTTTATAGTCTTTTCAATTTTGCTATTGAACACATTCATGATGTCTTTTCTACAGCATATTGACAGTATGCACGTCTGTGGTGGTTATATTCCCAGTAAATTTGGCTACAGTATGAAATAAGCTATCTGTAATTATTTTTGTTTTTTTGTTCTGTTAGGGTTGAGAGATACATTGATCTAGTAACAAGATATTTTATACAGTCCAGGAGAGTCTCCTTCCATGCTGTTTGAAATACTACCAGTTTTGAATGATGAAATTAATGTTTACATTTTTAAGTGGCATGTTTTAAGTTGCATGTGTGATTGTTATGCCAGGGTGCTAATTTTTCTCTCCCTTTTACTTTCAAGAGGAGCTTCATCATCTAGAGTGTAATAGAATGTTCACTTTAAGTATTCAGTGGCCTTCAGTGGTCAGGGGTCAGATAGTGAGTCAGGTCCAATCTTATTTGATAACACTGGGAGATTACTGGTAAAACTTTTATAGTGTATTATATAGAATATATAAAAAAAAATAAAGATTTTTAAATGTCTCTGTGTACTATATATTGAAAACCAACTAGCCCAAACAAACATATCACAGTCCTCCAAAAGTGGAAGTATGAATAGGGAGGACAGAAAAGTTACCTCCATATTTAGCTCTGTCCAGAATACCAGTGTGAAATTTGATTCCAGACAAATTATTCAGTGACCATAAGCCCTCCATATTCATAGTCACATACAGACATTCTTAACAGGATGATGGATAGTCATTGCTGGATATATTTAGAGTCAGAGGGAAGGCACTGGTTTGGCTGCTATTATCTTCATCTACTGTACAGCATGGTGATTTGGGAGAGAAGCTGTCCTAGAGGCTTTGAAGCTCTTATGAAACTAGGGAGTCCCCTACATTCAAATATATCCATATTCACAGCCCACTGAATAGTGCAACCATGGCTACTTTGTGCCACTGAATTGTTTTATTTTTGGATTTGCAGGGGCTAAATATAAGTTTTGTTTAATGTCAAAGGAGAAGTATTGTGTGGGTCTTAAATCACATTGTGTACCAGACATTGTGTTTTATTCATCCTCTCATAGTTGTTCAGAAGAGGCATTATTAGTTTTGGTAAATTAAAGCAACAAACAAGCAAGTGAATTAAAGTGCATACTGAGTTTCTTTGAAAGTTATGTCCTGGGACTTGATGTTGATGTTACTTGAAGAAAATGTATAGCTTCGTAGCTATAGGTCCTCTGTGATTTTCTAAAGTATTTCCTGTTTTTTCTTTAGTAGAGGATGAGGAGGTATTGGATTCTGTACTGAGAGACAGATCCCACATTGATGAGACATTACGACTGGCAGCAGAGGAGAATGCAGGAAATTACGCGGGTGAGAAGACTCCTGGGGTGCATATTTGTGGCTGCTTCTCAATATCTTGAGCAATGGCCTCTCTAGGAATAAAGCTATACCATTAATTACATAATCCACATTCCTAGATCTGAATACAGAAGGCATTTAATGCATGACTATTGGGAAATAATGAATGCATCATTCAATATGGCAAATAAGATGTATTAGTCACTTATGTGTTCATATCCAATACTCATACAATTTGAGTATTTACTATGCTTTCTATTTATTTATTTACTTTGTATTTTCATTAGCTGCTTTGCAGAAGCTGAGAATGACCTACCACAATTCCATCAGGCCTATGGAACATGCCTACAAATACAATGAGCTCAGGCAACATGAAATCTCAGGTATATCACTTAGCTGGTCTCTAGACTTACCTCTGTCCACTGTGTGCAGTCACTGAGTCAATTGTTAAATGTGTTTAAAGAAAGGTTAAAGGTTAAAGAGTTAATTCTCACATCGCTTTAATACATGGCTTTTAAGTTCAGTAGGTCTTTTACATGGTGTTGCAAGAAACTGATAAACATGCTCTTTTTAGCTAACATATGTGTGAAATTAGTTTTAGAGTGACACATTAAGCTGTATTCTAGCTGACCTTTAAAGACTCCGGATTGTCCACTGATTTTCTTTTCCTACTAATGTTTCCTACATGTGTTAGTTAACATTTTACAACTTTGTACTAGGATAATTAGATAAAGCTTGCAACTTTTTGATTCAGCATGGTTCTAACCTGAGAAACTGACCAGAGTAATACAGACTGATCCAATATGACAATGTATTAACATGAGGAGTTGCTTTGCATAATCAATAGTCAAGGTTTTCAAATGAATACGCTTATTCCATGTTTTATATAAACCAGCCATAACTATTAAACAGTAAAATATTTCATTTTGTTCATCATAAATATAACATATAGATTATCTTCTCTATGGAATCACAGTCACAGTGATTCATGATCAATGCATCTGCATTCTTTTGATAACCATTACATATTCTTTCTTTCTTTCTTTCTTTCTTTCTTTCTTTCTTTCTTTCTTTCTTTCTTTCCTCAATTTTCTTAACGCTCCTTTTAATCCATATTACATTTTCACTGCACTGCAACTCTTTCTATGCTGCTATCATTGTCCTATTGCTCACCTTCCCTACTTCCACTAAACAGCTTATCCGGGACGTACCCTGGGGGATTCAGCCACAGGTGGGTATGATGGGGCATTCTACTGCATGGCCCCTGCCTGAGCGTCTGACCCCCTGCTAGTACTGGCTGCAACCATTCATTCTGTAAATGCTAGTCATAGTTTTATGACACTTTGTGTGACCACAAGTGTGGTCATAAGGCATTCAATCTTTCATTGTATAATTTGTATCACTGGGTTTCAAGTGTCCTCTCTAAGCTATATTTCATAAATAGTGTAATAGATGTTGATTTCAAGAAATATCCATTTTCTCTGTGTCTTCTTAACTTCTTTTTTGTTTGAGTAATTTACCTTGGAATTTATGAATGTAACACTGCTTGATGTTGGTTATGAGAGTTATGCCCTCACTGTGTTAATTTGAAGTCTGTGTCTTTTTTTTTACCTACTACAGTTTCAATACACTACATAGTAATAACTTGAAATTAAATAGGACACCTATACTACACTAAAAACAATGTTGTACTGAAATACTATAAAATAAATTTTATACTCTTTAGTACACACTAACTTTAGTACACAGGTATGCACTCTAATTCAAGCACTCTACATTTTTTCTCTGGCCATAGTTCTTTTGGTCTTGTAGACATAGGATGTGTCTGAGTTGGCATCTGTAAAAAAAACATTTCATTAATATTAGGGTTAGGGTTACTGATATATGAAGTGTAGTTTTCAAAATGCAAAGTAAGGAATGAAAATCACATCAATATACAAATCAACTTCAACATCAACATCAACTTCAAACTAGCATCTTGCACACTTTATATACTTGTAGGACTTAAGCAGATTGAGGTGTTTAATCAGTTATCCCAAGCAGTTGCTAATCATCATCAATTTCATATTCAATTATTAACTAAAATTGATATAACTGTGTAGGAGACTTAAAACTGGGTGAGAAACAGCGAAACTCTGCTAGATAATGTTGTGGAAGACATTTTGGAAGCTATTTTGAAGAAGCACAAAGGAAAAGACAATGTTTAGGACCATAGATGCAGTGGTTGGCCAAGGAAAGTAAGGCACATCATGCTTATGTATATACAGTCATGTGAAAATGTCAGGATCCAGCTTGGACTTTTGGCCATATGTTCTGTGTCACGTGTCTGCCCGACCCTTTGTCTCTTCCTCCCCGCTTCTGCACACCTGTTACTTATGTCTAATTGTCTTGTGTATTTAATCGTGCCGTGTTGCTTATGGCGGCATGGAATCCTAGTCCTTGGTCTCGTCTCTTGTCGTGTCTCTTGTCGTGTCTTTGTCCCTGTTTTGTGTTTTTTAGTTAATAAATCCAGTTTATTTTAGCTATCATGCATTTGGGTCTGTTTTTATCCCTGCATCGCTGACAGAAAAAAAAAACTTTATTAAGAAATGTCATCATGTCAGTTTATGATCTTATTTTAATTTGTACCTGTAGATGAAAGTGATGTAATTGCTTATAAACAACAACAACAACAAAAAATCAACAAAATGAGTCTTTAATTTGAGGAACAAGTTAAGACACCCTAATAGCTAGTGTTTCGCCCTTTGGCTGAAATAACTTCAATGAGACGTTTCCTGTAGCCATCTACCAGTTATTGATATCAACTGGAAGAAAGGTTCCCTAACTTTTCAATGCAGAATTCCTTCAATTGTGTGATGTTTGAGGGGTTTCTTGCATGCACGATTTCAAATCACGTCACAGGATTTCAACAGGATTTAGATCCAGGCTTTTTCTTAACCATTCAAGAATTCTCAACTTTTTACTTTTCAGCGAGTCCTTGGTGGATTTACTGGTATGTTTTTGTCATGTTGCAAGGTCCAGTTCCACTTTAGCTTCAATTTTTGAACAGATCTCACATGGTCTCACATTCCTCAAGCACCTTCTGATACAATGTAGAATTCATAGTGGATTATATGATGCAGAGCTGGCCATGTCCTGCTGCAGCATCCCTAAATCATAACACTTACACCTGTACAAGTTTCACAGTTGGTGTGAGGTTCTTTTGCAGAAATGTCAAACATGCCCTCTGTGTCAGCACATTTTCCTGCACCTCCCGGATTGTGACGCTCACTTCCAGTTTCTGTAGTGTCACTTCCAGGTCGGCGGCCATCTTAGATTTTCACTTCCGGGGCTTCAGTCATTTTCTGCAAACATTCAATATATAAGCACTCTGCCAACACATGGTTCTAGTGCTACCGTTTTGTCATCCCACCTTGTTCCTGCCCTACCTGTTGCTGACCCTGTTTGTTTCCTGTTGCTGATTTCAGTGTGCCCTGCGTTGCCCTGTTTGCATGTGTTCTGGATTCTTTGACAAACTTCGGTCTTGACCTCATGTCAAGTCCTTATTTTCCTTAGGCAGGAAGTGATGTGATACACCTGTAGGTATAGCCATTATAAGTACAAATAAATGTGGGGGTATATTTACTTTCTTCCTCACAAGAAATTAGATTTTTTTAAATGACATTTAACAGATCATTTAAAAAAGTCCTTATTTTGGTTTTATTTCCATGAATTTTCCAATATTGTTAAAATGAAGATAAAATGCCCATATGTTTAACTATTAAAAAACAAAACACAGGCTTTCATGGGGTGACTGTGTCACATGACTGTGTATGTGTATGTAAAGAGAAGCCAGTTCTGATGTAAACATGTAAGAATACACAGTGCATCGCAGTTTGTTGAGTATCGGGCTGCATAGCCACAGTCAGGTTGCCCATGCTGACTCTTGTTCACTACTGAAAGTGCCAGTAATGGGCATGTGTACAATAGAACTGGACCACTAAGCAATGGAAGAAGGTGACCTAAATCCTATTGAACATCTGTGGAAAGAATTGAAACATGCAATCTGGAAAAGGCACCATTAAATCCTGAGACATCAGGAGCCATTTACTCTAAAGGAGTGGGCCAAAATACATGACAGCTTATGCCAAAGTTATTGAGAGTTACAGAAATTGCTTGGTAGTATCAATAGCCTCAAAAGGTTAAGCAAAATAAATGTAAGGGGTACCACCATTTTTGTCCAGGCCAGTTTTGTTAGTTTGTCAATTTTCAGTATTTTTATCACTTTTGTTAGTTTCCAGATATTTCAGTGACCATTGTGGGCTTTTCTTTCTTTAATGGAAGGGAATACCAACAATTTTGTCTATGTATATATGTATATGTACAGTATCTCACAGAAGTGAGAACACCCCTCACATTTTTGTAAATATTTGATTGTATCTTTACATATGACAACACTGAAGAAATTATACTTTTCTACAATGTAATGTAGTGAGTGTACAGCTTGTATAACAGTGTACATTTGCTGTCTCCTCAAAGTAACTCAATACACAGCCATTAATGTTTAAACCGTTGGCCACAAAAGTGAGTACACCAGTAAGTGAAAATGTCCAAATTGGGCCCAAAGTGTCAATAATTTGTGTGGCCACCATTATTTTCCAGCACTGCCTTAACCCTCCTGGGCATGGAGTTCACCAGAGCATCACAGGTTGCCACTGGAGTCCTCTTCCACTCCTCCATGATGACATCACAGAGCTGGTGGATGTTAGAGACCTTGCACTCCGCCACCTTCTGTTTGAGGATGCCCCACAGATGCTCAATAGGGTTTAGGTCTGGAGACATGCCTGGCCAATCCATCATTTTTACCCTCAGCTTCTTTAGCAAAGCAGTGGTCATCTTGGAGGAGTGTTTGGGGTCATTATCATGTTGGGATACTGCCCTGCCGTCCAGTCTCCGAAGGGTGGGGATCATGCTCTGCTTCAGTATGTCACAGTAAATGTTGGAATTCATGGTTCTCGAAATTAACTGTAATTAACTCCCACCAACGTGCTTGACTGTAGGCAAGACACACTTGTCTTTGTATTCCTCATCTGGTTGCAGTGTGCGGTGTATGGTCTGAGCACTGAAAGGCTGATCCCCTACCCCTTCAACCTCTGCAGCAATGCTGGCAGCATAAATATGTCTTTATTTAATAAGTAGGTTGAAGACCTAATTATTCAGGAAACACTTCAACTAGCACTTCTTTCCCTGTCTTTTGCATTTATGTATAAAAAACACCTTTGATACATTGTAACTTTGAACAATGTTTTAAACTCATGGTATCTTAAGTATGTAATCTAGTGATCCAGCATTAATGTATCCAATGTTAGAGATTTATGCACTTACGTCGCTCTGGATAAGGGCGTCTGCCAAATGCTGTAAATGTAAATGTCTATTTCCCAAACACAAACTCTGGATATGATGCTGACCATGTGCACTCAACTTCTTTGGTCAACCATGGCGAGGCCTGTTCTGAGTAGAACCTGTCTTGTTAAACCGCTGTATGGTCTTGGCCACCGTTTCAGGGTTTTGGCAATCTTCTTATAGCCTCTTTATGTTAAAAAGAGCAACAATTTTCCAAGATGTTGAGCAACAATTTTTTTTTCAGGAGTTCTTTGCTGTGAGGTGCCATGTTGAACTTCCAGTGACCAGTATGAGAGAGTGAGAGCGATAACCAAATTTAACACACTTACTCCAAATTCACGACCTTGTAACACTAACGAGTCGCATGACACCAGGGAGAGAAAATGGCTTATTGGGCCCAAATTGGACATTTTCACTTATGGGTTTACTCACTTTTGTGGCCAGCGTTTTAAACATTAATGGCTGTGTGTTGAGTTATTTTGAGGGGACAGCAAATGTACACTGTTATACAAGCTGTACAGTCACTACTTTACATTGTAACAAAGTGTAATTTCTTCGGTGTTGTCACATGGAAAAATATAATAAAATATTTACAAAATTGTGAGGGGTATACTCACTACTGTGAGATACTGTATATATGTCTTTCGGCTGCTCACTGTTTATTGTCACCACAGAAGATCACACGGTCCACATTATTAGATTTGGCACAGGTTTTATGCCGGATGCCCTTTCTGACACAACCCTCCCATATTATATATATATATATAAAATATGAATAAAGCAATATCCACCTTGCAATCAGGTGTCTATACTGCATTTTCTGCAGTAGTATTTTATTACACAAAAGGGAATTAATAAAAAAATGCTATACAATGTGTTGGATTTCGGTATTACAAAAAGTCTAACCATATTCATTCATTCACCTTCTACCGCTTATCCGAACTACCTCGGGTCACGGGGAGCCTGTGCCTATCTCAGGGTATCTCATTGGGTATCAAGGCAGGATACACCCTGGACGGAGTGCCAACCCATCGCAGGGCACACACACACTCTCATTCACTCACGCAATCACACACTAGGGACAATTTTCCAGAGATGCCAATCAACCTACCATGCATGTCTTTGGACCGGGGGAGGAAACTGGAGTACCCAGAGGAAACCCCCGAGGCACGGGGAGAACATGCAAACTCCACACACACAAGGTGGAGGCGGGAATTGAACCCCGACCCTGGAGGTGTGAGGTGAACGTGCTAACCACTAAGCCACCGTGCCCCCTCTAATCATATTTGATACAGAAAAAAAAGGTTTACTTTGTCTGTCTTTCTATAATGATGCTTCGCTAATGTAGTGTGTTTGAAGTTTTGTTTAAGTGGCTAGAGATTAATTTCATCTAAACCAAACAGTTGAACATAGCTGAAGACATACTGAATGTTTACTGCTGCTTTTCTACTTTTGATGAATACCATTGCTAATGTACTGGGACAAGCACTGCATGAGGATCTTTGTGTTATTTGTGGCCCTGTGCATATTACCTGGTTTGTCTGCATATGAGTTGGCATCTTTCAATGTGGGGGTGAGTTGTTGAGTTGTCAATTATGTCAATCATTAAACACCTAGAAGCTATATAGCACATAGATAGATAGATAGATAGATAGATAGATAGATAGATAGATAGATAGATAGATAGATAGATAGATAGATAGATAGATAGATAAAAAAAGATTTAAAGAGATAGAGAGAGATTTAGAGAAAGATATAGACATACTGTATATAGAGATATAAAGAATAGAGATATAGATAAATATAGAGATAGAAATTTATGTGTATATATGTGTAAATATCCAGAGATACATGAGCTGGTCTTTTGTATTTTTCCATGACTGTCACACTGCAGATGGAGAGATCACCTCTAAACCCATGGTCCTGTTCCTTGGTCCCTGGAGTGTGGGGAAATCCTCCATGATAAACTATTTGCTGGGGCTTCAAGACACTCCTTATCAGTTATACACAGGTAGGTTCCTATAAATATTTACAGGGGTTGGACAAAATAATGTGAACATCCATTGTTATGGGGTTAATATTATCTGTGTAGGAAAAATCTTTGAAAACTAAATGTTGTGATTATCATTTTTATTTCATTTTTGTTGCTATATATTGTCTAGGTTGCATGCCAATATGAAACAAGATGTGCTCAGCAGTTTAAAATATTAGTAGTAAAAAAAATTGTTATAATGGGTGACTTGTCATACTTCCAAATGGGAAGCCTGTTTAGCAGGAGCATCTGTAACCTTTACATCCCAACTCTTTGCTTTTTCAAGATCAACAAGGTCTCCATGATTATGAAAGCATAAGCCCGTAGGCAGGGGGCGTTTGGGTGGTTCGAACGAACCCCCCTCACTGCCAAAGGTCCAGAATTTAAGTCGATTTTTTTTTCATGTGATTATTGTCATCATTGTTTTAATCAACGCTTGCGACAAATATTCTGGGTTGCTGTTGCAAATTAATATGATACATTATTGTAGCCGGACGTGTGTGTGTGTGCTGCGCGTGCATTTCAGAGAGAGTTCTCGCAATACACTTGACAACACTCCCCTTCCAATGGTGAAGCATCGCCTCTGAATGATGGGGGGAGGGGTTATATTATATATATATATATATATATATATATATATATATATAATTAAAAGAATTTCTATATTTTATCCACTCAATATTCTACAATATAATATCCATATAAACGTAATTATAATAATAAAACATATTATTCAGTGTTATTCAGGATATTCAGTGATATTGGCTGTGCAATATCGACTTTTGTGATTGGCCAATACCAGCAGACTGGAGCCAATGGAAATGCTTCTCTCCTTCGGTGCGTGTTTTTGGAGAAAAATTTTGGAGAAAAGTGTGAGAAGCAGATATTCTGCTAGATGAATTGTGCAAAATTCAACTAGAGGATGTTCAGAAGTCCAAGAAGCTCTTTTAAATGCAAATGGTGGTCCAACACCTTATTACTAAAGAGATATTACAAACATCATCAGTGCTCAGATTATTTTGCCCAACCCCTATATATGATTATATTATTCAAATTATTAACAGAGGCAAGTCCCAACTATTGTTAGTCATTTTTATTCCCCGATTTAGAATAATTTCATTATATCAGGAAATGACTATATGGAACCTGCTGGGAATTGGCAGTATAGTGAGCACGCTTTATACTGGTAACGACATGCCTGCTTGTAGGCTTATAAGAAACCAAGCTACTATCTCCTAGGCAGTTTTTATCATAGCCAGTGCTTATCTAATTACGTTCCATATCTTTTTATTTTTCTACAGGAGCTGAACCAACTACTTCTGAGTTCACTGTGATCATGCACGGTGAAAAAGTCCGGTCTGTAGAGGGCATTGTAATGGCTGCTGACAGCTCTCGTTCTTTCTCTCCCCTGGAAAAATTTGGCCAGAATTTTCTGGAGAAGTTGATTGGTATTGAGATGCCTCACAAGCTCCTGGAGCGTGTAACATTTGTGGATACACCAGGAATCATAGAGAACCGCAAACAGCAGGAGAGAGGTAAAATCATAATGAGTAGCTAAAAGATTTTATGATGGATCGATAATGATAATATGACAGTGGATCATATGTCAGGTATATTAATATTCTTTGAGTTAGAAAGAAAATTATAAAAACAAACAAACAGCAGAGAATGTTTGCTGGCACAGTGGAGCAGCTCCAGTGTCCTGAGGTCAGTCCTGTGCTCAGATTGTTGTCTGTGTTGAGTTTTTCATGTACTTTCTATGTTGTCATGGGTTTTCTACAGTTTTCTCCCACCTCTATAAAACACCAGTAGGTGGATTGGCTATAATAAATAAAAATGTGTCAATATGTGTGTGCAATGTGCTCTGCAATCAACTGCCATCCAATTTTGGTCACATTCCCTAAAAAAGTATAAATACAGTCAGGTCACATACAGTCAGGACACATGTTTTGTAATTTTGCCTCTGTACACAAGCACAATGGATTTGATATAAAACAAGTAATTGAAGTGTAGACTTTCAGCTTTAATTCAAGGGTTTTAAAAATATTGCATTACAATTAATGAAAAAAAAACGACATTTTTAACATAGTCCGTCAATTTTCAGTAGCAGTAGCCATAACACTTCCTCCACCATATTTGACAGATGATGTGGTATGTTTTGGATAATAAGCTTTTCCTTTTTTTTCTATATTTTCTACTCTTCCTATAATTCTGGTACAAGTTAATCCTGTCTTCATCTGTTCAAAGAATCCTGAATGGGGCAGTCTAATCTGCCCTTTCAGTACTCAAGTGTTGTCTGAATCTTAAGTAAATCCACTGTATTTACATCCATGAAGGTGTCTCTTGATTGTAGACTATGACAATGATATGCCTAACTCCTAAATATGTAGTTGTTGACTTTGCTAGATGGTGTGAAGGGGTTTTCTTCATCCATTTTATAGTTTAGTGGTCATCCTGGCCTTTTGATGTTGCTGAGCACACAAATGCATATTTAGTATATTCCTTTTTAGAGAGAGAACTCTGCATATTGAGAGCCACATATTGAAAGTTCCCTTAACAGCTACTAAATGCAAATTTAAAACTTGGAATCAACTCCAGATATTTTATCTCCTTAATTTGTCATGAATTAATGAGGAAACAGGCAACACCTGTCCATAAAACTGCTTATAAGTCAAATTCCCAGTTACTTTTGAGCTTGTGATCACAGTACCAACTACTATAAAAAAAGGCTGTAATTCCTAAATGGTTAATGCAAATATTTTTGTTATTTATTTGTTATAAACTTTAATTGAAACCGAAACACTTCAGTCACATCTAGATTGCTTCATTGAATTACATTGTTTCATATTCAAAATTAAGAAGATTCTGTAACTGTCAAAATAGTTACGGACCTGAACTTTAAGAAAGTTAAGGAAAACTTTTCTCAATGAAGGAAAGTTACGTTCACTACCCTAAAAAACAGCTTTGCAAATTTTTCAAGTTGTTTGTTTGTACAAACAAAATTTAAGTTCTTCAAAAAGAGAAAGATCTTGTTTCCGCTAGTGATGCAGCTGTAATATTTAAAAAAGTTTTAAACATTATATATATATATATATATATATATGTGAGTGTGTGTGTGTTTGTATTTTAAACCAGTTGTATTCTATAGAATTATATTTCTATATAATTTTACCATTTCCACACAACCTTCTCCACAGGGTATCCCTTTAATGATGTGTGCCAGTGGTTCATTGACCGTGCTGACCTAATATTTGTGGTATTTGACCCCACCAAGTTGGATGTTGGCCTTGAGCTAGAGATGCTCTTCAAACAACTGAAAGGTCGAGAGTCACAGATACGCATCATCCTCAACAAAGCTGATAGCTTGGCCACTCAGGATCTCATGCGTGTGTATGGTGCCTTGTTCTGGAGCCTTGCACCACTTATTAATGTGACTGAGCCCCCACGTGTGTATGTCAGCTCCTTCTGGCCCTATGACTATGCCCCTGACACCAGCCGTGAGCTCTTCAAGCGTGAGGAGATTTCTCTCCTGGAAGACTTAAACCAGGTGATAGAAAATCGGCTAGAGAATAAGATTGCCTTTATTCGTCAACATGGCATTCGTGTACGCATCCATGCCCTGCTAGTGGATCGCTATGTGCAAACATTCAAGGAGAAGATGAGTTTCTTCAGTGATCCTGAATTGGTATTTAAGGAAATTGTGGATGATCCAGATAGGTTCTATATCTTCAAGTCAATCCTGGCTAAGACCAATGTCAGCAAGTTCGACCTGCCCAACCGTGATGCATACCGTGACTTCTTTGGCATCAACCCAATAAATAGTTTTAAGCAGCTTTCTGCCCAGTGCTCTTATACAGGTGGCTGCTTACTGGATAAGATTGAAAGGGCAATTACCACTGATTTGCCAGGACTTCTGAGCAGCATCCACTCCAATAAGAACCCTACACTCTCCTCCTGTGAGGCAACTGGCTGTGGAGAGAAGCCCAAGAATCGCTACCGACGAAACTGAGAGATTAAAGAGAGAGAAACATGATTAAAGGAAAAAGGGTTAATATTGGTAGTACAGGAGAAGTAGACACACATACTGCTTTTGCCACAGGCAGAATTGGGGGGTGGGGGAATGGGGGCACCAGTGGTAAGAATATTTTGATAAAACCTTTTTTGGGAACTGCATTAATGAACTGTTCTAAGTTTGGAAAGGATTTTTTTTAATCCTGGGGAAAATTATAGCTGACATACAAAAAAATGTGAGATTGATACATTCATTATGAGACTGACTAATACTTTCAGTATAAACTGTTTTGTCTATGAGTAAGATTAGAAAAACAATATTGACAAATTTGTATGAAATCTAGATGGTTGTGGTTCTTTAAACAAAGTGTCTATAAAAAGAAAGAACAAAGTGTTTTTTTTGTTTTTTTTACAAGTGTCAGTTATATTTGCAGACTCGTGACAGGATTGGTATACTGTTATATCATGTTATATTCTATTTGGGGAAATCACTGTGCTGAAGGTTTAGTTAGTAGAATTTAATGGGGCACATATTCATACATTTTTACTTAATTTCTTTAAACAAATTGTAATAGCAAATTAGCTCTATTTATAAATATTTTTCCACATGAAGAGAACTCTTCTGCAACATTCAGTTGAATGTCATATTGAGAAAATTATTTAGTTTTCTATATTTCAGGCAATTTTTCAGAGAAACTTCTTTTAAAATGCTTAATTGGCATATTTCTAGTCCATGTGTTTTAACCATGTGAATTTCCAAATGGAAAAAGAAATAAAGTGTTTCTGATCATAAAACTGCCTGTTTATTGAGCATCTCCACATACAAAAGGTTTTACAAAAGTCTCACTATTTCCTCAGTGGATTACTTGTATTCTATAGATTTAAAGTAAAATAACTCAGTGACAATCAAGTAGATAATCATAATAAATCTCCTTTCAACTTTACTGTATGACTAAGTGATTTACAGACTATATTACCATCTTAGAACTGTCACTGCATTGGTCAGCTTTGTTCTTGGGCCTTCAGTGAACATTTGGCAGACTTGGCAGAAAGGAATTAGTATTAAGTCTATAATGAACTCAGAAATTATACTGACCTATTAGTTTTTTCCTTTGGAGCTCAATTCCATGTGACTATAAACTGATATGGTAAGGACATTATTTACTTTTACATCATTTACTGTCTGGTGTCACGCAAATGAGGGGGGGTCACCTTCTGAACCTGGTTCCTTTTAAGGTTTCTTCCTCTATCATCTCAGGGAGTTTTACCTTGCCACCATCACCTCGGACTTGCTCCATCCATCCTTCCATTTTCTACCGCTTATCCGGGGCCGGGTCGCGGGGCTCGGACTTCCTCATTAGGGATAAATGTTAGAGAAAAATATTTTAACATTTTTATTTTTTTATATACTATATATGAATTTATTTGAAATAAAAGATGCCTGTATGTTGTATTTACTAATTTTGCAGTCAGGCATGCAGGAATAGAATGCACTCAACTGAACAGTGCGTCTTGCTCTGCTATGTGCTATGCTCTGTAACTAATCTGTACTTGGAATACAAGAATAATGTATTTTTAGCAATGATTTTGTAATTAGTGTTTTTTTTAATTACATTTAAGAACACAATTTCTTATCTTTGAGAAATGTAAATTATGCTTAAGCTCAGAGAAGATCAGCAATAAATTGAAATGACTATGGATGTTATTTAAAGAATGGAATTAAGCCCATTCGTTTGGAGACTCCGCCTGAAGCAGAAATGAAACCAGAATCTCGAATTCTCTAGGACCCGCTTTACAGAGAAACAGATCCATACACAGGATAAAACACAGGCACTGATTTAACAACATAAAACATGACTAGCACATACAGTAGATACCTGGAATACATAACATCATCACAACAAATTATCAGTATATCAGGATAAGTGGAGAACAGGTGACAAGGCGGGAAAGCGGAATAGTAAGGGCATGGCACCTGACACGTAGGGAAAACACAAAAAAATCAGGCAATAGTGAAACACCTGCCAGCAGTCCCCTCCCTTGAATTTCCCTGAATTGGTTAAAGGAGTTCAAGGTGGTGTTCAGCAAAGCCAATATCTGTGGATTACCACATAACTAGTCATATGATGTCATTGATCTCCAGAAATTGCACCACTTCATAACTGCATCTACCCATAGTAACTAAAAGAAACCCAACTACTGAATGATTAATTTAAAGTGGTTTTACAGCAGGTAGAAGATGTAGTCTTGCATCAAGCCCCACTATAGGCCCCAGCATCAAAATCATTAAAACCACAGGCAAAGCCCCCCTGCCAGGCAGTTGACATAACACGTGCTGTAAAACTACACACCTCCGCTCCTCCCAAAAAGTCTAGAATCCTAAAGAGACTATTTCCTTGCAGCAAATCTGACATATAGATATATAGATAGATAGATAGATAGATAGATAGATAGATAGATAGTTAGATAGATAGATAGATAGATAGATAGATAGATAGATAGATAGATAGATAGATAGATAGATAGATGGATAGATAGATGGATACATACATACATACATACATAGACAGATAGATAGATCTAAATAACCCTCTTCCTTAATACAAACTTCTAACTACTACAAACTCGCAGCTTCTGTTTTCTGCTGACCACCAAGTGGAGGTAAGATTTTTTTTTGTTATGTAGACCTACCTCCATGTGGTTATCTTGTGTTATCTCAGTTAGATCTTAGTTACTGTAGGTAATTCTGTTCAGAATAAAATTTTGTTTCACAACACAAAGGAAAAAGACAGCACACACACGTCTAAACTGTGTTAAATGACAAAGAATAAAAATATGTTTTAAAACTAGATTTAAAAACAGGCAATGTTGGGGCCAGCTTCACCAACAATGGGAATTAAATCCAGAGCTTAGGAACAGCAACTGCAAATGCAGTTAAGTTGCTGCCAGACCATTCAAGTAATTTATAACAAACACTAAAACCTAAAAATCAATCCTTAAAACGCACTTGAAACCAATGAAGAGAGGCTAGAATAGGAGAAATATTATCATGCTTGCACACTCCTTTACACAGCCTTCCTGCAGCATTCTGCACCAACTGTACAAGAGAAGCCTGACTAACACCAATGTAAAGGGCATTACAATAGTACACTAAGAAGAGATGAAAACATGTATAATCATTTCAGAATCTTTGAATGATAAGAAAGGTTTAACCTTAGAAAAAAGCCTTAGCTGATAAAAACTTAAACTATAGAATTGACCTGTTTGTCAAATTTAAAATTGCTCTCCATAATTACACCCAGATCTTTAACAGAGGATTTAATATAGGGGAGTAATGAACCTAACTCCCTCTTAAGGTTCACTTGTAAAATATTTGGGCTGAATATAACAATTTCAATTTTACTCTAATAAAAAAAAAATTAAAGGCCATCCACTCTTTGATACCTTTTAGGCAATCCAGCAATAGATTTGTAGAGCTGTTATCATTTTAATTCAATGGCAGAATTGAAATGCCATACTTCCTTAGAATAGACCCCAATGGAAGCATGTATAGGAAAAATAACATCAAGCCAAGAATAGACCCCTGAGGGACACCAATAAGGACAAAACGTCTCCTAGGCATTCAGAAAACTTGACAGAAGAATTTGTTTCACTGGAAACTCAGAAGTAGCATGTGCAGCTCTGCGGAGAGATAGAGTAAGTGAGATAGAGTAAGAGAGAGTGAAAGAGAGAAAAGTATTAGGTATGCTTGTAATCATATAATGGTTAAAGATAATGTACATTATGTGCAAAGTGCAAGCAGGGATTCCAGCAAGACTAGTTATGACAAGAATAAGCAAAAGTTGACAGACCTGAGGGCTTCCTAGGACATAATGCATCCTACCACTCCACAGTCAGCCTGAGTCCTGCAATAAACTGGAGCCTCATCCAGGGTTGCCCCACTGCTCATGGGGTAATCTCTGGTTCCACCATGAGCTTAAAGATCATACTGAATATGAATGAATGAGTATTAATACTAACGATGTCATAATATAAATATTAGATTTTTGATAAAAACGAAAAGTTATTCATGCCTTGACTACAGAGTTGTTAAAATAATATAAATGTTCTAAATTGCTGTGGAAACCCAGCACCCACCCCGTGCATAGTGTGACGCCAGAGTAAAGGCGTGGCTTCGCGGCTCCTCCTCCTCCTCCTCTACAGTCTGTCTGGGAAAGAAAAAAAAAACTTTTTGTGTAGAAGCGTTCAACAGCCGCCATCTTGTCGCGGACGAGAATCGGGATTTCGAAGAGCATTATGATAGTAATATAGATGCAAGGAAGTCAGTGAGGGCCTGAATAGGTTCGTGGTGATAGACAGAAGAGATGCGGTGAATTTCGAGGCCTGTTCTGATAGACAGCGTTAAAATGGGGCCGTTTCTCTTAAGTGGAAACCCCCGTGTATCTGATTTCCCCCTTCAGCAAGCGCTGTTTCTCACATTTTTTCTCATTATACCATGTACAATTTATGTTGCGCTGTTTTAGTAAAATCTGTACATATAGAAAATAATTTTCGGCAACTGTTAATTTTATCAGAGTCAGAAATGGGTCTCTAAGCTATTTATTTTTCTCGAAGATGAGGAGTTCTTTGGAGATACGCCGATGACGTAAGGCGTTGGAGACGATTAAAAAAAAAAGATCTAGTTCTTTTTAAATAAACCACCAAATTCTTGTTTGTAGCTAAATAATATAAATGATGGGGGGACTTTGTAGTGAATTATCGTGGGGTGAATGGAGGCGGCGAAGCGGGGCGCTGTTGCTTGTATCTTGAGCTATTTTCAGACAGCTAGCAGTGTCGCTGGTCCACGAACTAAGTTGGTTTTTGCCCGAAAAGTAATATCTGATCTGCGACACAAAAACTTCCACACTTCCCGCCCCAAAGTCACGCAAACACTTTCTTACTACTAATACTTAGGATGACTGACAAAATCATGGATATGGGACCTCCCAATGCAAAGCGTCCAAAGCTGAATTCACCTGCTCTGTCTTCATCTGACGGCCCAGGTAAGAAAATCCCGCAAGCGTTACAGTTTGTATATAAAGCCTTCTGAGAAACCTCTCATTTACTTCACCTCTGCTACAGGGGTTTGGGCTAATGCTCCTCATTACCTGGTAATAGCGTAGCTTTAGCATGAGGTAAAAAGCCTGACTGGTCACTTACATACATACAAACAACATATTTACTCCTTTGTCATTGTCCTAATTCTTCACAATACTACGGTATTGTGCATTGCTAGAGCTGGAGAGGTCTAAACCATTATAATATCCTAACCGAACACTGTAATATTACTGTTTTTGGTGTATGGTTTTTGGCTTTACCATTAAAAGATAACCACATTAAGTAACACGACTGTAGTTGCTGGTATTACATTATGTGGTTTGAGAAATTGGACAACTGGGTGAGAGCATCTCCGAAACAAGAGCTTTCTGCTAATCTACACAGTCTATACACAACTATAGTCTTGTTACTTAATGTGGTTATCTTTTAATGGTGAAGCCAAAAACCATACACCAAAAACCGTAATATTACAGTGCTATATTGGTTAGTACATACCAAAATTGGCTCGATGTCTGGTCCCACAGAAAAGCTTCCATAGTACAAATTGCAGAAAATGTATTGCTGGCTATTACAGGTGAAAACACAGTGCATCACACCATGTTGTGTGTTTGGCTGTATTGCTACAGACCAGTTAGAGTGCCAATGCTGTCCACTGCCAAAACTGCCCACAATGGACACGTGAGCATCAGAACTGGGTGATGGAGCAGTGGAAGAAGGTAGCTTTAAAATCCTGAAGTGCCTAAAAAGACTTTTACTGTGCAAAGTGGTGCATGCCAAGTAATTTAAGACAGTCAGAATATACTATTTTATATAGTTTTATGAATTGCCTGTGTGTGCATCATCGTTGCCTATAAAACCCCTCTCTGCATTCCAACACCAATGCATGTTCATACAGATGAATAAACTGGTCCTAACATTACAGTGACATTTGGAGTGTGTGTGTGAGAGTGCGCGTTCATTTAAGTGAGCATGTCCACAAAAATAAGAACGGGGGTGAGAAACTGCTGAATGAGAAATCAGCTCATTTAAATATGCATAGCATATGGTGACAATAACGAAGAATATGCCAATATCCAATCATTACCAAGAAAAAAAACAGTATGCTGGAACAAAATATTATATTTTATAAAACAGAAAACAATAACACTGCTAAACTAATGTATTCAAATATGTGCTGAATGATTTCTCATGGTATTTTTGAGCCCTCCGGACTGCACAACACTCTCTCTTTATCACTGCAGAGGAAAATATAGAAACAGCATAGACATTATTGCAGTTAAGCTGCTGCTGGTCTTCAGTTCCTTCAGCCAGGTATTTCAGATGTTTGGGAAAGGCTGTTAATGTCTGCATAGTAGAGCTGCATGCTTTTAATTTACACACAATATTTTTACTTGAATATTTTCACACAATTCTTTGTCTAATTTACCATTTATTATTTATTAAACTTTTGCACTACAAATTTGGTTGTCAGTACCAGCATTTGCATCATTTTAAAATTTACTTTCTTATTTAGAGTCACGTATTTCATGTGCATGTATGACGTTATATGGTACAATGTGCATTAGGCATGAAACAGAATTTTATTGATTAAACATTGGGTCTTGGTATTCATGTGGATGTTACTTTGACATGCATTACTTAACTAAATATTGTTGCATACTGCTTTGTGGCAATAGTATTCCTTAATGAAACTTTAAGATAATAAAGATAAGATAACCTGGATAATTTGCTTTACCAAAGTACAAAAACTGTTCAGGAATGGTTTGAGGAACATAGTGTTTGTGTTGAATTGACCTCCAAAATCCCCAAATCTCAATCCAATCATACCCAATAGGGCTGGGCGATAAAACGATAACGACATGTATCGCGATAGACACGTGATCGATAGCAATAGAAAATGTGCTCGATAAAAAGTTCGATATTTTTTATTCTTTGTCGGAAGCAAACAGAGGTTGCGAAGCAAGCTTGGTTGCATTAACAAAGGCACCCGCTCTCTGGTAACATAGCAACTTGGGGAGTGACACTCTAAAAGCCAATCATGTAACAGTATAATGTTTGGTTGCGCCATATCGTTGTCTCGTGCTGGATTCCTCTTCAGTAACCAGCGACTGATAAGCAGAAAATGAGCCGCAGCAAGCGAGGAAATTGTAAATAAAAGAGGACAAGTCAGCTCGCCAGTATGGCAGTTTTTTGGATATTATAACTAGGGCTGAAACGATTCCTCGAGTAACTCGATTACAAAAATTATCCGAGGCAAATTCCTCTGCCTCGAAGCCTCTTTTAATTCATTTTAAAGCTCACGTAACGTTCTTGTGCAATTATTTTGTGTGTGCGTGTGTGACAATGCGCTTACGTAAAAGCGGAAGGAGACGCGAGTTAGCGGTCTTTTGATTTGAGGGCGCGGGCGCGTGTTATAGTGCGGGCTGCAAAATGGAAGGGCGCAGTAACAATGTCAATGAGAAAAGAGAAGAAAAAAACAGGAGAAAACGATAGAAAATGTCCAAGGTTTGGGACACCATCAGAGCGTCTGTTTTCAGCAGCAGGAAACATTGCTTCAAAGCGCAGGGCAAGCCTCAGTTCTGAGCATGTTGATGTTTACCTTTATTTGATGCAATCACATTCTCCTTTAAAGACTTTTAAAGCACACACGCGTTGAGAGAGAGAGACTTTTATATTCTGATTATACACACACACACACACACACATATATATATATATATATATATATATATATATATATATATATATATATATATATATATATATATATATACATATATACATATATACATATATATATATATATATATATATATACATACACATATATATACATACACATATATGTATATGTGAAACCATCTAGGTCCAAGTTCCTGTCCATTTTTTTTGCCTCTTAAATACCACAAAGCATTCCAAATTAGACAGTAAAGGTTTGTTATGCCTGATTTGTAGATTTAGAATCTTTTATTTCTGAAAGATAGGTTGCATGACTTAAAGGCAGTATTTTTGTATTATTATTATTTATTTTAATGTATGCCTTAGTTTTGATACTTTAAAATAGTAATTTGAAAATAATTTACATAATTTATTTTTGATAGAAAATATTGTTGTATGCATTGCATACTATGCATTAAAAAAAATAAAAGTTCATATTTCTAAAAAGAAACAAATTAGTTGTTCATTTTAAGAGACGCGTCTTATTTTCTCTTGTATATTTAATATTGCTCTTTAATTAAGCAAAAATACATTTTATCAGATTATTCAAGTAACTTCAAGTATGATTAGAGTAGGAATAACCTGTTACTTTTTCATATTTTGCAGGTTTTATATTTCAAACAATGTTACTGTACTGTATCAGGTTTGTTTTTTATATTACAGATGTATCTCAGTCTACCTCAGTTTTATTTATGTTTACAAAACTGACACTGCACATATTTTAAAACACTTTATTCACCAGAAGGTGAACAGCTAGGTAGGGCTGCAACAAACGATTATTTTGATAATCGATTAATCTAACGATTATTAGAACGATTAATCGACTAATCGTCGATTATTGTCAGTCATTGACGACTAATCAGTAAGTTTTGAACGATTATTCAGCTTTTTCAATTAGTTAAAACATTGAGTTATACATATTCTAACTATAATATAAAAAAAGAAAATCACTTCAGCTTTTGAAATGGTTGTTTTAATGAACTTTGAGCCAACTAAACAGGTCATTCTCTTTTTAAGCACTGTTTAAATATTTGTGTATCTTTTTAATTAAAAAAAAAAATTTTACACAAATGAATCAGCTGCATTACAGACAAAAAAAATAAATAAAAAAAAAAAAAATATATATATATATGTATGTATGTATGTATGTTTGAATGTAAACATCTCTTGGCAGCAGTATTAAGAGCTTCATTTGTAAAACAAGTGTTCAGTTTAATGAAAAGCAGTATGTAACAGTGTCCTTTCTGTACTGGCCTTTTTTGGATTTTCAAATAAGTGCTGAATTAAAATGAAGAAAGGTCAGCATATCAACATGTTCACGTGACAAGCTTGCTCTTTTTTGTGAGCAAATGTTTCCTGCAGCAGAGAAGATCCGTTCTGATGGAGTGGATGTGGCAGGAATGCAAAGAAAAGATCCCACACCTTGCTTGTTCGCATTCGCTTGCACTCCGTCATAATTTGCGCTTCTTTTAAAAGTTCTCTTCTACCGCATTTGTTAGGGCTGCATTACACTCTAGCGCTACAGCGCCGTAGCGGTCAAATAGCGATATTGCAGGCCCTTACATTAGGACACGTGAGAACAAACGACTACTCGACAACAAAGATATTTGTCGACAATTTTTTATTGTCGACAATGTCGACTAATCGTTTCAGCCCTACAGCTAGGGAAATTCCTAGCACTAAACTTGCACTAAATTCTCAGGTTTCTCTGTTTATATTTAACAGTTTGCACTATTTTATTACAATTTATTAAGCATTTCTTACATTTTCTTTCATTTTGCACCTTAAATGTTAAGAGATAAAAGTTAAGTGTTCATTGTGACTTTAGACTTATGTTTACATTATAATTATTTTTTTCCTGGTTGTTGACATTTTTGCCTTAACTGAAGGGATTAAGAGGAAGTTTAAATTTAAAATAAAAATGTTTAAATGTAATATATTTTTCTCCTGGTCCTTATTTTAAATGGGTCATAAAGTTCAATAATTATCGATATCGACCGATATAAAACACTGATACCGTGATACAGTTTTCGGCCATATCGCCCAGCCCTAATACCCAATCATCTTTTTGATGTGCTGATCCAAAGAGACCCCACCTCTCAACTTACTGGATCTGCTGCTAATGAGATCTGTGGTATGTATGTGGGGGCATGTGGTAGCCTAGTGGTTAAGGTGTTGTGCTACCAGTTGCCAGGTCCACCAAGCTGCCACTGTTGGGCCACATGTGCGCACACTTACATTTATTGTATTTGGCAGACGCCCTTATGCAGAGCATTTGTGTCCGTCTATGACGGGTCGGCAACCCGCGGCTCCAGAGCCACAAGTGGCTCTTTCATCCCTCTGCTGCGGCTCCCTGTAGATTTGGAAAATAAATATTTAATTGAAATTTATTTTATTTTAGTTAGTTAGTTTTTAAAAAAAATCTAAGATCATGATGCTCTTGTAACATTAAAATAAACCATGTTTAATTTTTTTGTCGCTCAAAATATGCGACATAACTGCCGACTTGCGAAATCCGACACACAGAAGCAGACGCAGTTTTGGTTTGCTGCAACCGGCAAGTTACAATTTTGATGTCATGAATACGAAGAGGACTCAATTAGACATTGAACATTTTATTTGAAAGTAACCTTCAACCCAGTGTCTTTTTTGTTAAGGTTAGTTCAAACTGTTCAAAATATTTTTGTTTGCCTGCAGAAATAAAATTTCGTTTACTCGGTAGCAGTTCATTGATTTCATAAATGCAACACACTACAGTTTTTTCTATACTTTCCATAAAGGTAAAAAACAATATATGCAGTGTTATCTTCATTTTAGATATCAAAAGGGTTTTGTGGCTCCCTGTGTTTTTGTTTCTGTGGGAAACGGGTCCAAATGGCTCTTAAGGTGTTTAAGTTGCCGACCCCTGGTCTATGAGAACACTTTGGGCCTTTTTACACCCGGTCACTTCATGTGTTTTCTGTGATCTGATAACTATCTGATTTGTTAAAACTGTTCCATTTACATTAGGCCACATAAATACGTCTTGGCGAATCGGATATCAATCCGATCTTTCTACTCCCGCCCAAAATGCAAATATATTTTACCTCATTTCCGGGATAATTGAAATGGAACACGCTTTGGAGTATGCGGTTTTCAGAATGCAATCAAAAAGAAGACGTAAAAACTTGTTACGACGGTTATGCTACAAAAAACAGCATTTTCGCTGTCGGCAGCAGCGCATTGGCAGTTTCATCTGAAAGACCACCTCCTGAAGTGTTCTGAACAATCGGATTTATATCTGTCTCAAACGTTTCGGAGGGCATTTAGACCTGGTCTTTTTACGATCGGATAGCTATCCGATCACAGAAAACGCATGAAGAGACCAGGTGTAAAAATCCCCCTTGTTTGTGGGCACACAAACAAACCTGTACTAAAAAAATATTCAGTTAAGTCTTATAGTTTATCTTATGTATAGTAGTCATCGATACCAATTAGCATATAGAAGTGTCGCAATATAAGATTGTCATTATTAAAATGGCTGTGGTCTAACTGTTTCAAAAAAGGGAATAGATAGACTGAAGGCTTTGACGAGATGTTATCATTTGATAGTTTGCTGATTGACAAGTGGATGACAGAATTTTGTACAGTTAGCTTGATTTAACAGCAGAACTCTGTTTATAATCCTCTTATTAAATGCCAGGTAGGTCATGTCCATACCTTTTCAGATGTTATGTTTTTCATACACAAAGTGTTGATGCCAAAAATTCCAAAATTTGTGTGCAATGTTAACTTATATAAATGTAACGTGTGATGAAAAGTTTTTGTACTATTTTGTTAGCTTGCAAGACTTATTTTTACAAAACAAAAATCAAAATTAATGTGCACATCTGATATAACATGTTCTAGCTGCTGGCACATTACACCTCTGTGATTTAGTGAAATACTAGGCAATAATCACAATCATGTGTAAGCGATAGCAAAACAGTCACTTAATGGTTATATTTATTGTGTGTATTTGGATATTTAATATGTGCATTTGAAATTAAATCTCAGATAATAATGAAAATCTGAGTAATTTTCTTCCGTAATTATTTCCGCTATAATGTGTGTTTACCTTTTAGTAGAGCAAGTGCTTGAGGAACTATATTGGTTTAGGTACAGAATAGTGTTAATTTCGTCACCTATCTTTAATTTAGTCTTAGTCTTGTGCCAAATGTCCTTGTTAGTTTTAGTCATATTTAGTCATTCACATATCTTTTTTGTTAGTCAAGTTTTAGTCGACTAAAAGTCTTTTAATTTTAGTCTAGTTTTAGTCAAACAATTGTAGCTTGACCACATCTGGAATCTATTGTAAGAATAAATACAACGAGGCCTCATTAAATGCAATAATATCAGGAACGCAAGTGTTATAGTGGAAATAAATAACTTAATGAAAAGCCTAAGATCAAAACTGTAGGTGTGTGTGTAATATATATATATATATATTTATATATATATATATATATATATATATATGTGTGTGTATGTGTGATATATATATATATATATATATATATATATATATATATATATATATATATATATATATATATATATATATATATTTTTACCAATTACCAACTTAATGCAAGTTATACATGGTATTGCACACCATTATTGATGATATTTGGAGCAATATTACATGTAATTGTTAAACTTGATTCCCTTACATATACATTTGCTTTTAAGACTAATTATTAATTTTGATTATAATGTGATTGTGACAGGGGCTTGGGAAGAGGTTTAAGGTTGGGGGTGCTGCTATAAAACTTGTCAAAACTCCGCGAATCACAAAAGTATCAGTGAGAAGTTGAGAACACTTGTTTAAACAGTGCATACACTCGAACTTGACCGCACATCACATTTTTTACTTTATTGATACTACTTTTAATCGTAATGCAAAGACCGTTCATCGGGATATAAGCTGTCATGTACAATAAAAGAGCCTGCGCAGCGACAGGAAATATAATTTAACACAAAAAGCCTGCCTAGACCTAGGGTGGACTTGCGCTCAGGAGTTTTTATTTATTTATTTATTTTTATTTTTATTTTTTTTGAGCGGTGTGTGGACGAATTCTTTCTATGCACACACTATTTTATTTCTTGATAACAGACCGCTGTGAATTATAACACACCGTCGCCATGAAAAAGAGAGCGTTGCCATGGACACACAGGATTCTAACCGTAGAGACGGAGCGCACTATTTTCTTTAGAGGAAGCAATACAATCGTTTTTAAATCAATAAACTCCTTTTTAAATCATCATTTTGTGTCAAATTATTGATTTATTTGGTAGGTAGCAATATAATAAGCGGGATCCGCTGCGCGGGCCTGTAACTTGAGCAACAGCGCGAAGCCGCGAACTCGTTGTGAATATTTTAAAGGCATAACAGCTGATGAAAAAGCAGAGACAATTGTAGACGAAAATGAAGAGAGATTTTATCTTAGTTTTTATTTTATACAAAACATTTTCGTCTCGTCTTTTTCCGTCAACAATAACGCATGTTAATTTAGTCTTAGTCAGCGTTTTTGGACAGTGGTGCAGTCTTGTCATCGTCTCGTATTAGTCATGAAAAAAAGGTTGTTGACGAACATATTTCGTCTCGTCTCGTCTGATGAAATTAACACTAGTACAGAACCGGCGCCCACTGATTTGCTCATGCTACATATCGATCAAACTCTGCTCCATTTGAAGATACCAGAAAGCTGTTAAAATATGATGTAATACCACTTTTCAGGCCACAAACATAAAGTCTGCTTTGTTATGCAAAACATGCAAACAAAGTTTCCAGAAAAACTGGCAAGATTCTCCAAGATGCTCAGTATATGTGAGGTAGGAGTTGTGTTGTGTTTGAGTTTGACTTAATTGCAACAACGTTAAACTGGCCTAAACATTTGTGGTGGCTAGTGTTGCAGTGTGAACTGTCTGGGATAGCACAAGAAGCCTGCTCAGTCTTCACAGAGTCAAGAATACAAAGATTCTGAGAGACAGTGATGCTCTCAATGTTCCCTCTGTAGAACGTAGTCAGGATATGGGAGGGAGATGTGCTTTTCTCAAAATTCGTAAGAAGTAGAGATGCTGCTGGGCTTTCTTGGTGGTGGAGCTGGTGTTGAGTGACCAGGTGATGTTCTCCACTAGATGAACACGAAATTTCGTGCTTTTGACGATCTCTATAGAGGATCCGTCAATGTTCAGTGGAGAGTGGTCGCTCTGTGCTTTTCTGAAGTCAACAGCAATCTCTTTTTAATTTTATCAACATTCAGAAACAGGTTGTTGGTTCTATAAGTAGTAGGTAGTTAGCTGTTGCACCTCCTCTCTGTATGCTGACTCGTTCTTGCTGATGAGACCCACCACGGTTGTGTCATCGGCGAACTTGAAGATATGGTTCGATCTGTGAATTGCTACACAGTCATGAGTCAGCAAGGTGAAAAGCAGTGGGATTAGCACGCAACCCTGAGGGTCTTCAGTGCTGGACATGCTGTTCCCGATCCGGACTGACTGAGGTTTCCCAGTCAGAGAGTCCAGGATGCAGTTGCAGAGGGAGGTGTTCAGTCTGACCAGGCTCAGTTTCTCAATCAGCTGCTGAGGGATGATTGTGTTGAACTAAAATCCATGAGCAGCAGTTGTACACAAGTGTCTTTATTGTCCAGGTTGTTGAGGGCTAAATGAAGGGCCGTGGCAATGGTATCGTCCATGGAGCGGTTTGTACGAAACGCGAACTGTATGGGGTCCAGTGAGGGTGATAACTGGGTGGTAACTGAAGTAGTGTCTGATTGTGAATAACAGTCCTGATGTTTTTTCCCAGTATCCCGCTGTGTTCTATGCCTGTGTGTTAACCCAATTTTTTCTACTGGAAACATGTTATGTGGTAGATTTGTGTGAGTATTACCTTAGTCATGAGAAAAAATTGGACAGTTTCTAAACCTGCCACAGCTGAGTGTACCAGATGCTGAGTTGTCCATATCATGTGTTCAGTAAGTTGCTGCTCAAAGTGCGGTCCCCTTTTTGGCATTTTTTTTAATCTGTTGTGGAGAAGCCAGAGCTAGTGAATCATCCTGTTGCTTATTTTATGAGAATCAAGTGTTAATGAGGAAATGGTCTCCTTCAAGGTCAACAGATGGTTGACTGAATGTATTCTAGATGGTGCTTCCCTGTTTCCTTAGAAAGCAGGTTTTAAACTTGGCTCATGACCATCCCTGCTCTGGACATGCAGGGGTTCATAAAACTTGCTGGCATTAAAGTATTTTGTTTGGCCAGTCATGAAGAGTGATGTAGAATGTTATTGCCAACCTGTCACATTTTAGGTAGTGAGTAAACCCAGTCAGGTCATGTCACATGCACTACTACAGTCCATTGATTGATTAAGACTGAGCCTTTTGAGCATATAGTAGTTGACTGTGTTCGTCCCTTGCCCGACCTGGTATAGCAATAATTTGATGACCCTCATATGTGCTGCCATTGGTTTCCCAGAGGCTGTTCCAATGCATACTCTCAAATATAAGCCTGTCATCAAAGCGCTCATAAAATTTTGCAACTACGTTTGGTATGCCCAAATGTTTGTAGACTGATCGTGGCTCTAACCTCATGTCACAGCTTTTCTCTTGGGTAGTTATGGAGTTGCAAATTCACCCTGAGTCACAAGGTGCCCTTGTGTTTCCATCCAACATTTAAGAACATGCTGCAATCATTTTATATGGAAACTGTATTATCAGGGGCAGTGTTAAAACTTGTGTCATATGGATTGTGTTGTGTGTTGTGTTTGTGCTTAGTCCTTTGGGTCATCCACTCTGTACTCCAGCCCAGGTATTCCTGATGGTCCAGCTACTTCCACCACAAGATGACGTCAGTAATGGTGACAGTATAAAGCTGGGATGAAAGCCAGCATCAGGAGCTGACATTGCCACCACGCTGGTCAGGGACTTCCACAATGTCACCTGTTCTCTTCTTTGAATGTCCTGATTATGGTAGCCACAGAGAATCTAGACAAATTGGGTTGTACTCTTTGTCCTGCTTCCCTCGTTGTCATTCCATAAACAAGAACATGGTCTATCACAGTTGCCTGAATTTGATCTGAAATTACTATTCTTGGTCTTGCTCTTCGTTGTGCTTGTACTCTTCTGCCTCTCACATTGTTTCCATCCATTGTGGTATCAACACTCAATGTACCTGGGCCACCTGTGTACTCTGAACTGACATTCTTGACAACTGATTTGATCACATCATTAGAAGCAAGTGTGAACAATTTTGAGTTGTTGTGTGTAATCGATGACAGCTGTGTTGTAGTTGTGTTTAACTTTTGCCACATGTATTTACCATTTTGCAACACAGTGCAAAATGTGTTTTAGTGAGTAAGAATGTGTTTAGAGTTTTGCAAAAAGAGTGGATGAGATTTGCAAACAATGTCTTAACTACCTGAACTTGTTTAAGATTTGCCTACAAAGTGACTGATTCGACAAATGGGTTTAGGCCACTGAGCATTGGGTTCAGAGAATGGGGTTTAGTGTTTTAGCAATTGTGAAATACTGTAACATGTATAGTCACACCATTGTAGCAGTGTTGCATGCAGTAGGCTATAAGGTAAGTAATGATTGTTCATTTGAAGTTTACTCAAGAGGAAGAATGTAAGTAATAAACTTAGGCCTACTAGCACTATGCATTATATTTTGAAAAAGTAGATTATCTTAATATCAAAACCTTAAATTTTCTCTGGACTTAATGATAAATACATGTCTGACCTTTGGAACGGACCAAAATAAACTAGAAAATCGCATTCATGAAGATTTATGGTGATTTTATTTCTTTGCCTACATTGACGCTGATGCATTAAGAGGAGTGAATAATGGCGGCTCTATTGACGCATTCGTTCCAATGTACTGCGGTACCCAAGGCGACATCTCGTGTATATATCTATGGTGTGACATTAGCAGAAAGTGGTTTTAACATTGACATGGAGGATAAAAACAAAGAAAGAAAGCGAAGAAAGGCTTATGATAAGGCAAGAAGTAGGACCGTGTTAATATAGGATCAGCTTTCCAGCGCTTTTTTCCTTCTCGATAGGTGAGTAACGTTGGTTTTGGTTTGTTTCACAGAACTAATATATGCCGTCCTTTGCATGATTATGCTTGTGTAATTTTTGCTTGTTTGTTTATCTGCAATCGTATTGTTCTTCCCTTCAGCTATGATAGACACATTTCTTTCCAGTAGTTGCCTGGGTTGCATATGTATGTGTGGGTGGCACTATCAATACAGGGGTAGGACACATTTGGGTTAGGGACGTGTTTGTTTTGGTGATTTCAAAAGTCAACATTGGCTTTCAAACAACGGAGACCCCACCTTTAAGCTTTTGCAACTACATAAAACATTGAATTATACATACTCTACATAATAAATAAAAAAGACAATAACTTACGCTTGAAACAGTTGTTTGAATGAACTTTGTGCATTTACTTCAGGACACATAGATTGGAAAAATAATCTGCAAACAATTATTACGTGTATATGTTATATATATATATATAATTTAAATTCTACACTACAAATTAACTGTCAGTTACATGTAAAATACAGTTGGGGGTATTATATTGACTTATGACTTATTGAATTATGAAATATGTTGCAGAAGTCGTAAAATAAACACGCACATTGAAGATGAAGACGGCGGAGGCAGTCAAAGTGTTGTTCAGCTGGTGTTTTAGTTTACTTTGGCTTTGGTCCACCCTGAAGTCATTCTGGGTTTTACTGTGCTATACATACCATTTATGTCACAATATATCAAACTAATTTCACTGCTCTGTGTGTCATTATTTCTAACTCTGGGGCATCATATTCATGTTCTGTTCAATTTCTTATATATAACCCTGTGCCGTTTCTCACACTGAGTCCAAACCCATGACTGTGTCATAATGACAACACTGTGCATAAAAAATAAGAATAAAAATGATAGATTATAATATTATAAATTCTTTATTAAAAAAAGTAAACAAAGCCAGTATTTGGTGTTACAACACTTGCTTTAGTAGACTTTAACAGACCTCTAAATTTAGTAGTCTCGGGTACAATTTGTGCAGTTTTATTAGGTAATGGGCTGGTAAATTTTACTGAGTATCTTGGAGATTTTTTTGGCAGTTTTTCTGCACTTGAGCAGCAAGCCACATCATGGTTTTACATGAATGTGGTGTTACAGGATGTGTGTTTGTGTGTATTATCATTATATATATATATATATATATGTTACATATATATATATATATATATATATATATATATATATATATATATATATATATATATATGTAACACCTCCTTTGGTTTAGATGTTACTCTGAGGGGTTCAGACTTTTGACCTGTACACCTTCAGAGAACAAATGAGCTTTTACAACAATTTTATTTTTTTATTTGCAAGTGCTTACATGTGCCCCAAGTCAATGAATAAGCTTGAAAGTGAGTGTTGGCTTTTTGTTTTTAAATGAGTCAAATGAGTAGTAAACTTAGCGTTAGAATGTCCAGTTTTTCTGATAAGTAATGATGAAGATGGGATGAGATGAGCTTGAAATCCACACGGTTATTTGAGTGTGATGCAATGTTTTAAATCCCCATGATCCACAGTGAGAGAGACAATTGTGGTCTTCCAGCTTGCTTTTAAATTGGGCTTCAAGGCCGCCAAGCAGTATTTACGTGTTCTCGTATTGAATGTCATGAAGACACCAGTGACCCAAGAAAAGAAAAGAAATCAAAAGTCCTTTCTAGAAAGACAGCAAATAACTAAAATTATTGACTTTTTTAACAAACAAAACAGGAGGAATAATGGCAGTCCATACTTACAATTGAGCAGAAACTCAGAGTTCTCAATAAGGACTTTAAACAACGAAGGTAGCTTAAGTGGAAACCATGAGGCTTCCCTCTACCAAACAAATTTACTTCTATGGTTGCTCAGCTTATATGCTGGTTCAGGCGCTAGCACCCCCAAGCTGCTCCCAGAGGTACTACAACCCTGCTTGCAGCTACCCCTAAGAAATCAACAAGCATAAAAGGAACAAAAGAACACAATAGAAAACAGGTAACGTGTGTGTGTATGTATGTATATATATATATATATATATATATATATATATATATATATATATATATATATATATATATATATATATATATATATATATACATACACACACACACACACACATACGTACATATATATATATATATACGTACATATATATATATATTTATATTTATATTATATTATATAAAATTAGGGATGCACTGAAATGAAAATTCTTGGCTGAACCCGAAAAAGAGGAAAGCAAGGCTGAAAACCGAAACACCGAAAGAAATTATGCCAATTATTATTACCATTGCATTTATGGCTATGACTGTGTACTAATCTTACTAAAATCAAGGCATTTCAATTGCATAAATTAATATTAAAGTTTCAAAGAATAAATCAATTACAAATGATGAAAATATTTATTTATAGCACATTGCAACAATGCACAGGATAAAATGAATTAAAATTCAAACTTAAATGTTTAACTTAAATGCACTCGTGTGTACATTAAATAATAATGTACAAGCCCTTTGGCCTGCTGAAAAGTTGTAAAATTAAATATGTTCTTTCATAAAAACAAAGTGCATTCAGAACAAGTGCAACTGCTTAAATATACAACCATATTTTCACTGTAGGCCTACAACATAAGTGTATCAAATCAAAGACTGCCATAGCCCATATGTTAACTGTAGAACTTTAACAACAACAAATGCACCAAGAATTGCAGATGTGCAAAGTGGATAATAAATATTTAAACACTAGACAAGCCCATTCTACTTCTTGAGGTAAAGTGGCAGGTTTTTCTTGATGAAGAGTAGCTTCTCTGCTTCATCACAGTGAAGTCTGTTCCTCTTCTCATCGAGAACATGGGCTGCTGCACTGAACAGTATCTCGCTGTCAGTGCTTGTGCACGGAGCAGACAAGTACTTGCGTGCCAGCTTTGCCAGGTCAGGAAAGCGGCCGTGATTATTTTTTCAGTAGACAAGAGGGTTATCACTTCTGGGGCTGGGGACTTCAGACAGATAACCATCTAGGTGTTGAGTGGTTGAGCTTGTCGCCTGCCTGACATTTGAGAAAGATTTGAGAGAGTGTATTTAAATAGGGCCAGTGCATAAATTTAAAATTGTCAAATTTAAAAAATATCTAGCAGAAATATGGCTACAATCTGATAGTCACATAGTAGCCTAAGTCAGAACAGAATAAATAGCCTACCTATTCTTATTTGAGGCACTTTCTTGCAGAATTTCAGTGAACATATCAGACAACGAGGGTGCATGCCCTTCATCTGGTGCAGAGAGACGAGTCTTTTTTCTGCGCTCTGATCTCCTTCTCCTGCGCTGTGCGCTGCTCCTTCTCCATCTCCCCGTGGGTTCTCCGCATCCATCCCGGTCTGGATCATTTTTCGTGCGCACTGCTTTATTTCCCCACCCAGGTAATGATCTTTATAAGGCGGATCAAGTACAGTCGCGATGAAGTGCAGAGGATCCGAATAGATCTCAGTGAAACGTGTGCGGACATACTCTAAGAGTGTACTTTTCATTGTTTTCACTCCGTGATCCGTCTCAACCTCTTTGCTTAAGAGACGCTTTAGTGCTGCGATTAAAGGAATAACGCCCGCCACAGATGCATCAGAGGAGCTGATCTCTTTAGTTAGCTGCTCAAAGGGGGCAATAAGAGAGAGAATGTTCTCTATTAAGACCCACTGGTGTGAAGTGAATGTCGTGGGGAGCTTGTGATCCGCGCTATATGCAGCCAAGACTCGCTTTTGCGCAAAGAGGCTGTGCAACATGTAATAAGTGCTGTTCCACTTGATCATGCATAGACTGCAAGCGGGGATTGGCCAATTGAGATTTCTGAGAATTCTTCTGCCTATAGCCAGTACGTCTTTTACGCTGCGTTGAGACAACACTCCCTCACTCACAACCAGATGTAGTGTATGGACCATGCACCGTATTCCCTTCAGCTGGCTGTCTTCTATTGCTTTTGCCATATTTTTTGCATTGTCACTGACAATAGCATGCACTTTAGGTCGATATGCCAGGTGTCGAACATATTGGCGAATGCATCAGAAATGGCTGCTGCTGTATGTGACCCTTGAAACTCTTGTGAATGGAGCAGAATCTTTTGCAGCTGGAAATCGGTGTCGATCCATTGTGCGGTTAGACTGTGCATACTGGTAATGCTGACGTCTGAGCTTCATATGTCTGTCGTGAAACTGATTGCTGAAATATCTGCAGTTATATGCTTATGGACATGAGTTGCAACAACATTAAACAGCTCAGGTAAACACACCTGAAAAATGTTGTCTGCTCAGCATGGCATAACGGGGCTCAGTGTGCTCAATCAGCCTATGAAACCCCACGTCTTCTACGAGAGAATGGCTGATCATCTAAGGCAATGAATTCCATAATCTTTTGTGTAATGACCTTTGCCTTGACACCATCACTGGGAAACTTCTTTGCCTTTTCAAAAACGTCCGCCACAGACGGACTGCGCGTGCTCAGAGGGGTTTTGCTTTTCTGTACCGCGTTCCTCTCATATTCAGCATAGCGATCGGTATGTTTAGATTTTAGGTGATAAATTAAGCCCGACCTGGAGAAAGTCTTTGCAGACGCACCCCCTCTTGAAATTTCTGCATTACATGTTTTGCAAATTGCCATCCGTGGGTCTTTCTCAGATATACTGAAATACGTCCACACCACAGACATGTTGCTTCAGACAAGCACGTGCAGGCCGCGGTTTCTGTTTGCGTCATCACAACAAACTGTTTCGGCCGTGTTGTTTCGGTGATCAAAGTCTTTCGGCCGAAAACTGAAAATGCACTTTTGGGCCATTTTCGGCCGAAACTTCGGTGGCTGAATATTCGGTGTGTATATATATACATATACATATGTATTTTTTTATCCTGACTTCTGAATGTTTTTTTGTTTTATTGTTTTTAAAGTAAAGTTTTTGTTACTTTATTGATTCAGTTATGCAGAAGTCGTAAAATAAACACACCATTTGTATTTAATACAGCTACCAACCTTTTTGGAATAGATTAATTCTTGAAAACTGAAACATTGGTAACATTTTGACTGTAGGATGCACCTGATCACTTAAAATGTACTAAATTTTCTAAATTTGCTGGCAGTTACATAGCCATGTAGGCTAATGATGGGGCCAGCAGAATATCAAAATATGGCCACCCAAATCTTCACACATCCACCCCCATGTTTGACAGTTGGAACCAGACAGTCCAAGTTGTATGTTTCCTTGGGAATATAATTCTCCATACATAAACTTGACCTGATTTTTGGAATAATGTATATAATGATTGATCAGACTGTAGAGGTTTGCTTTTGAAACTAAAGAGTTGGACTGTAAAGGTTACAGATGCTCCTGCTAAATGGGCTCCCATGATCCTGTCTGACAAGTCACCCATTTCAGCAATGTTTTAAACTAACCACTTCTGAGAAAAAACATCAGGATTGGACTGCTGAGGACTGAGTTAAAGTCATTTACTCATGAATTCTCTTTCCGATTGTTTGGCACATTCAGAAAAAAAGCTTGTCTGGAGACAAAAATGTGAGTGCAGAGATCAGTCCTGTGTCATGGCAACAGGAGTAGGCTCAGTTACAATTTTAGGTAATAATACAGCCATGAATAAAGAATGGTACAAAACCATCCTCTGAGAGCAAGTTCTCCCAACCATCCAAGAACAGTTTGGTGACAAACAATGCCTTTTAAAGCATGATGGATCACCTTGCCACTGAGTGAAAAACTAAGGGAGAACAAAACATCTGAATTTTGGGTCTGTGGCCAGGAAACTCACCAGACCTTAATCTTCTTGTGAGAACCTTTGGTCAATCCTCAAGAAATTCTGTCAAACTTGAAACATTGATTATACAAGAATGTGCTTCCATCAGTCAGAATGTGGCCCAGAAATTGATTGACAGTTTGCCGGGGTGAATTGCAGAGGTCTTGAAAAAAAAGGGTCAACACTGCAAATATTGACCCTTTTTGCATAAACTTGCCTTTGGCACTTATGAAATACTTGTAATTATACTTCAGTATACCATAGTAACATTTGACAAAATTATATAAAAACACTGAAGCAGCAAACTTTAAAGCAGACTGAAAATTAATATTTGTGTCATTCTCAAAATGTTTGGCCATTGTTTGAATATAGGAACATAATATATTAATCGTAATCACAACATTTATTTTAGGTGTCAGCAAACGTGTTGTGGTGGTTTGAATGTTGATTCCACAAACAGATAATGTTTATTTAGCCACTTTAATGGAAAGCAGAAGACTTGGATGCATTAAATCCATTGGAAAAAAATTACATGTAGTCAAATACCAATGCAGTTACTGAAAATATAAAATAATAATAACTTTTTAAGAAACTAGAGAAACTCAAAATCAGTGACGCCACAACCAGGTGAATTTGTTGTAAAAACTGTCAAAATGCATCTTGGACAACAACTGATAATGTGTTTAGCCATCTGAACCGACTAGCTAGAGAACAGGCATTTTAATTGGTGAAAAGGATTACAAATTAAGCTGTCGTTTAAACTTATTCTGGTATTCCTTTTCAAAGTACAGACTGTAATCACAGTGTGTATTTAATTCTTCCCTTCTTTTATCATTTTAGATTTGGGGTCCTTGTTTGACTTGGAAAATGATCTCCCAGATGAGCTGATCCCGAATGGTGATGCAGTCTTGACATCCATGTCCACCAACGGTGATGGAGGAGTTGCTGAAAGGATTGGTACAATCATGCCAGATGCTGCCACCAAGCACAAGCAGCTCTCACAGCTTCTTCAGTCAGGCAGTGGTGGGCAACCAGGCATGGGTGGGCAGTTGAGTACACTGAGCCAGGCCTCACCAAGTCACTCATCCCAACCCCAGAAGCCCATTGGTGCATCAAGTGGCCCAGGCAACTGTAGCAGTCCAGGCATGAGTATCAACACTGGCTTCAACCAAACTGTGCTGAACAGTGGGCAGAGTCATGGGCTCATGAGCCAGAACATGACACAGCAAGGTCAGATGATGAACGGGATGATGGGGCCAACTGGACGGGGCAGGGTGGCACCAAGTATGCAGTACCAGGGTCAGTTGATGCAGGGGGCACCAGTGGGAGGAGGTGGCACACCAGGGGTTGCAGGGGCCAGCATGGCAGGCAGTGTGCTGGCAGAGACTCTGACCCAAGGTGCACCACAAATGGGTGTGCACAATTCCATCAGTACTCAGCATTCAGGAAATAAGGTAAACAAGATGTTGCTATCCAATGCTATCCTTATGTAGATATACAGACATCATCTAAATAATGTAAAACTAAGTTTTATAAATGGAAAATTTATGTTTGGCCTTAATAAGTGACCGTGTAACTGGGATAAGATTCTGTGGTTGTTTGCCGGAGAACAAATGAATGGGATAATCTACACCTCTGTAAACCACTGTTTAAAATTTTTACACATTATCCAGATTCACACAGGTCCAAAGCGTACCCCTCTAAAGGTTGTTACTGTAAACTGCTGTGTATGTATGCACTCGGGTGTCTACTACAGCCGGCTTAAGCACCGTCTGAATGTATTGACAGAGTTGTAATAAGAAACTGGCATGAGGAAATGTACAAAATAAAATACACTTGATATTTTTTTGTACAGGTAAATGCATTTAAGTTGGATACCAGTAGTGATCATATATATCTTTTTAATTTAGCCATAACATTTAGGGCACAATATACCATGAAACCATCTTTCCATATTAATAACATTTTATTTTATTGTTATAAAATTTTGAATAGCTTAAAATAATTGAAGGAAATTAAACCGTTTACTTCAAATCTTGATGATATGATCTTGAATGGTGTATCCCCTATGGTGGGACTTGGTTTTCCATAATATTTTCTCTACTACCTCATCACCAGTCCAGGCCCATGCAGAACAGCAGTTTGGACAGTGCATCACATTGGTGTATGCCACAATTGATGGTGACTTGTGCTATAGCCTTTGAGTTGTATTCCATTGTTGATTTCCACAGCTGCATTGTAGTCAATTGAAGAGGCTTTTCTTTTCTTTCTTTTTTTTTGTCATTTCGACAATTTATAGCTAATATAGTACACAGTGAAATGAAACAACATTCCTCTATAACCCTGGTGTTACATAAAGACAGAGGTCTTTCACAAGGTGTCACCTTTGTTTTGGAAGTGGCTGTGGAATCTCTGGGCATGCACGGATGCGTGATAGGCTAGAAGTTAACCTAGCTTGTCACTGAAGCTATTTCTTCAGATTGGTGGACTTGCTGTCAGTTGCAACTAGGGATGCACCGATCCGATATTTCCGATACCCGTGGTGGTTGATTAATTAACAGCAAACATCATAGACTATTGCTTAAACTTCTAAGAAAAATATACTTATATATTAAATTGTATTAATGAAAATATATATAATATATTTTATAGGAAATATGTTGCACAAACGCCTGCGACAGACAGGCAAGTTTAGCAGGCACCCTTTCCATTTACCTCAGTGCGTTAAACATGTCAAGCATCTTTAGAAGCATCACGCAAAAGAACACATGGAGTTTGCGCAAGTTAAGCGGAAAAAGGATGATCAGTCAAAGCAGATGACCTGACGGATGCTTTTCAGAGTTAAAAACAAATGGCACATCAGAGCGCAAAAACTGTTAAAATAACAGAAAGGCTCTTGGAATTCATTGTTCTCAATGATCAGCCCCTCTCCATTGTGGAAAACATCGTTTGCCATATAGAAAGTACATTTCTGAGACCGCTTTGCCTGAGCTGTATTTCAAAGTTTCCTCTCACATTGCAGAAAAATTAAAAGATGTGCAGTCCTCGAGCTTCACTACAGATATTTGGAACTCTGACGTATGCCCCATGTCTTTTAAGTTTAACTGCACATTGGATGGATGCGAGTTATGATTTGCAAAGTGCCGTGCTACACGTTAAGAAATTACGAGGGTCACACACCAGCAGCATGATGTCAGCATCCATCAAAGAAATGTTGGATGAGTGGAAAATCCCTATTTTGATGAGTGCAAGGTTTACTGTGTAATACATTTTACATAGTGTTTCAAGAGTTCTAATTTAAGATTCACTTATTGCCTTTTCAGAAAATAATTTAATTTAATAATTGCAGTATGTATGGTTTAGATTGTTATACCACTAACTGTTAAAAGTACTGTTTGCTACTGCATTAATACTTTTTTTAAGGTTTCTTGTGTTTTCATTTTTCATCCAGTAATGGGCATTTTTGTATTTCTTTGCCAGAAACAAATAAATCTTAATTACTAAGCGAGTTGTATACATTCTTTAGTTTTAAAGGTAGAAAAGAACACAGATATCGGCATCGGCCGATACTGGCAAACTCTGGTATCGGATCGGAAGAGAAAAAGTGGTATCGGTGCATCCCTAGTTGCAACCTCCCTGAAAATGTGCCAGTCAGTGCACTCAAACCAGTTCTAAAGAGCATAGTTGGCTCCTCTGCCAGGTTTTCACTTGCTTTAGAACTGGTTTAGAGTGCCTAATGAGTGGTCTGTATGCTACAATCAGAGTAACAGAGATCAAGAAGCTTTTATTTTAGATGTGGTTTGAGCAGCTGAGGTGGAGACAGGGCTCCACATGGTATACGCTGGTGATGTTAATGTAAAAGATCCTACACATTCAGCCCTCTTGTTGCAAAGTCCACATTCTAATAAATTTTAGGATGCACCGATTTGAGATTTGCATGGTTGAAATCTCAGGTGATAGTAAACAGTCTGGGGGGGTGAGCATTCTGCAGATCACAAATAGCCATGTAGATTTCACAAAGTGCCTTTTTTAGCATTGGTGTTGCAGGGAATGTATACTCTGACAATAAGCACAGAATAAAAGTCAACATTTTATTGTCATTTCAACCATATATAGCTTACACAGTACCAGTGTTGTATAAAGTACTAGAAAGTAATACTTGAGTAAAAGTACAAGTATCATACTAGAAAAACTCTTTGGTAGAAGTGAAAGTTACCTTTTAGAATATTACTCAAGTAAAATCAAAAGTATCAAAAGTAATTTTCTGATATTTAATGTACTTATTTGAAGTAAAAGTAAAAAGTAAAATTTCAGTGATTTTCGGTAGGCATAAGAGGCACTTCATTCGGTAGGAAGAATCTTTCATTCCAATGTACATAAACATTTCTTGCAAATGGGGTGGCCGGGGGTGGCCAAGGCAACTTTAGGGGGTCCACAGACTTATGACACAAATTACCCTAACAAGGAGCATGGATGAATCCCATAATTGCTCATTAGAGGTAGAATATGTCTCTCATAATCTATTTTATAATTTATAATATATTATTATCTGGTGAGACGGAGGAGAACCCTAGGCAGGAAGCACACCATAGTCCTAGGGATCTCTCAGTGCAGGCAACCCCCCAGGACAACACAAGGAGAGCTACCAATGCCAATCCAGAAAGCCCACCCCAGGCAATGAAGGAAAGAATTAAGTGGCCCAGAATGAGCGACAAGGAGGAGTGGTCAAGGTTAGATGAAGATGTGGACAAAGTGCTTGGAGCAGTTCAAGCAGGATCAGTGGAAAGGAAGGTGGATCTACTGACAGCAATCACCTGGCAAAGGAACGGTTTGGGGCAGTGCCAAAGAGAGAGAATAAAGCAAGACCAGAAAAGCAGGACCTGTACCGCTTCACCAAATCACTTCTGGGTGAGGTGAGGTCCGGGACTCTAATAAGTTCCAAAGAGGAGGTGGAGCAGTCGGTTGAGGAAGGATTTAGTGATTTAAGAGACGAGGCCCTGGAAGAAAATCTCAGGCTTCTTAACAACGACCCACCTACCATATCCCTCAGTACAGAGTGCCCATCATGGAGAGAGGTTCAAGAGGTAGTTAAGAATGCAAGATCATCTTCGGCCCGGGGCCCAAGCAGTATACCATACAAAGTATACAAAAGATGCCCTTTAGCGAGTAACAAGTAGTATGTGGTAGCGATGACCATGTTTTTTTAAGGGGTGCAACCCGAAGTCATTTGCCTTTATTTGCCGTCATTTGCCGTCAGTTTCGCTGCAAACCGTCCCAGTGCACGCTGAAGGTCCTGATTTGAGGAAGCCAACAGGACAACATCATCTGCAAAAAGCAGAGACGAAATCCTGTGGTCCCCAAACCGGACTCCCTCCGGCCCCCGACTGCGCCTAGAAATCCTGTCCATATAGATAATGAACAGGACCGGTGACAAAGGGCAGCCCTGCCGGAGTCCAATATGCACCGGGAACAAGTCTGACTTACTGCCGGCAATGCGAACTAAACTCCTGCTCCAGTCATATAGGGACCGGACAGCCCTTAGCAGAGGGCCCCGGACCCCATACTCCCAGAGCACCCCCCACAGGTCACCACGAGGGACACAGTGGAATGCCTTCCCAGGTCCACAAAGCACATGTGGACTGGTTGGGCAAACTCCCATGAACCCTCCAGCAACCTGGCGAGGGTATAGAGATGGTCCAGTGTTCCACGACCGGGACGAAACCCGCATTGTTCCTCCTGAATCCGAGGTTCGACTATCGGCCGAATTCTCCTCTCCAGCACCCTGGCATAGACTTTTCCGGGGAGGCTGAGGAGTGTGATCCCCCTGTAGTTGGAACACACCCTCCGGTCCCCCTTCTTAAACAGAGGGACCACCACCCCAGTCTGCCAGTCCAGAGGCACTGTCCCCAGCCTCCACGCGACGTTGCAGAGGCGTGTCAACCAAGACAGCCCCACAACATCCAGAGACTTGAGGTACTCAGGGCGGATCTCATCCACCCCCTGGTGCCTTGCCACTGAGGAGCTTCTCAACTACCTCAGCTTGGGGGATCGACGAGTCCACAACTGAGCCCTCGGCCTCTGCTTCCTCAATCAGCAGATTCCCACTCCCACTGTAAACAGTGTGCGCAGGGCACTGCTTCCCCCTCCTGAGGCGCCGGACGGTTTGCCAGAATTTCTTAGAGGCCAACCAATAGTCCTTCTCCATGTCCTCACCGAACTCCTCCCAGACCCGAGTTTTTGCCTCCGCAACCACCCGGGCTGAAGCTCGCTTGGCCCTCCGGTACCTGTCAGCTGCCTCCGGAGTCCCCCGAGCCAACCAGGCTCGATAGGACTCCTTCTTCAGCTTGACGGCATCCCTTACTTCCGGGGTCCACCACCGGGTTCGGGGATTGCCGCCACGACAGGCACCGGAGACCTTACGGCCACAGCTCCGAGCGGCCGCGTCGACAATGGAGGTGGAGAACATGGTCCACTCGGACTCAATGTCTCCAACCTCCCTCGGGATCTGGTTGAAGCTCTGCCGGAGGTGGGAGTTGAAGTTCTCTCTGACTGGAGACTCTGTCAAACGTTCCCAGCAGACCCTCACGGTACGTTTGGGTCTGCCAAGTCTGTCCAACTTCCTCCCCCGCCATCGGATCCAACTCACCACCAGGTGATCAGTTGACAGCTCCGCCCCTCTCTTTACCCGAGTGTCCAAGACGTACGGCCGGAGGTCAGATAAAACAACCACAAAGTCGATCATCGACCTCCGACCTAGGGTGTCCTGGTGCCATGTGTACTGATGGACACCCTTATGCTTGAACATGGTGTTTGTTATGGACAAACTGTGACTAGCATAGAAGTCCAATAACAGAACACCACTCGGGTTCAGGTTGGGGGGCCGTTCCTCCCAATCACGCCCCTCCAGGTGTCACTGTCGCTGCCCACGTGAGCGTTGAAGTCCCCCAGTAGAACGATGGAGTCCCCGGTCGAAGCACTTTCCAGCACCCCTTCCAGAAGACGCCAAGAAAGTCAGGTACTCTACACTGCCATTTGACCCGTAAGCACAAATAACAGTGAGAGACCTATCCCCGACCCGCCGGCGCAGGGAAACGACCCTCTCGTTCACCGGGGTGAACTCCAACACATGGTTTCTGTCCTGGGGGGCTATGAGCAAGCCCACACCAGCCCACCGCCTCTCACCACAGGCAACTCCAGAGTAGTAGAGTCCAGCCTCTCTCAAGGAGTTGGGTTCCAGAGCCCAAGCTGTGCGTGGAGGCAAGCCCAACTATCTCTAGTCTGTATCTCTCAACCTCCCGCACCAGCTCAGGCTCCTTTCCCCCCAGCGAGGTGACATTCCATGTTCCTAGAGCCAGATTCCGTGTCCAGGGATTGGGTCGCCGAGGCCCCCGCCTTCGACTGCCACCCAATCCACATTGCACCAGCCCCTTACGGTCCCTCCTGCAGGTGGTGGGCCCACAGGAGATCGGCCCCACGTCGCTCCTTCGGGCTGAGCCCGGCCGGGCCCCGTGGGGTAAGACCCGGCCACCAGGCGCTCGCATGTGAGCCCCAACCCCGGGCCTGGCTCCAGAGTGGGGCCCCGGTTGCGCCATACCGGGCGACGTCACGGACCTTGTTATTGAATTACTCATAAGGGGTATTTGAACCACTCTTGGTCTGGCCTGTCACCCAGGACCTGTTTGCCTTGGGAGACCCTACCAGGGGCAGAAAGCCCCAGACAACATAGCTCCTAGGATCATTGAGGCACGCAAACCCCTCCACCACAATAAGGTGGCTGTTCAAGGAGGGACATTTGTTGGTATTACTATATTTAATTTGTGGAGACACTTTAATCCCTAACAAACGATTTTTAAATGTTTTTATTCTTTGTTATTCAACGCTTTTTGAGATTTGTTATTTCAGTTCTTTATTCAAAAGAGGGAGCAAAAGAAATAACACACTTATAATTAAATATATTCCAATATATTGTGTTTTAATCTTATATTAATGTGTTACATAGAAACATACACAAGCAAAAATAAAGGTTGTTCCCATAAAGCTCATTCCAGCAAGATCATACTGGTTAACCAGCTACACCAGCCAGTTAAAGTAAACTGAAAAATGACCGTGAAATAAAAATCAATCACAGACTGCAGTGAATCTACATTATGATACTGTATTAAGGATGAAGCAGGCCGAAAAAGTACACTGCTTTATATTTATAGCCATTCTGTAAAAGATAAAACATTAAAATACTGTTAGATTTTACTTGTAAATTTACAGTAGTGTTACAGTGTAAAGTAAAGCTGATGAGACTTTTATTCATTTTTTGGTAGTTTATTAAAATTTAGGTACTTACAAATTAAATGTATTCTGGATAGTGTGAAAATGTTTGGAAGTAGTGTATTACAGGCTGTTTGAGGATTATTTTCAGGATTTTCCAAGTTCAGATGGGACAGATATTGATGCCACATATGCAATTATGCATCCATCTGATTAGCTTAACTATTTTGTGACTTATGTAAGAACACTTTAGCTTCCAACTCACAAATTTAATGCTGTCTATGCTTCTACCTTTCCTGCTGCTGTAAGATTTAAAGCTAAATGAACATTAAATGAAATACCACAATACATCTGATTGAAACAGAATTTTATCATGATATTTAAAACAATGAAATTCTGTCTTATGCCTAATATTAATAGCTAAAATTGGTGTCAGTTTTTGTTGTCAGTAATAACAATAAGTGCAGGTTTGTCACTTGGGTAATATGATTGCTTTTTTCCTCCCTCTTTTATTTAGTCGGGTTTGGGGGTTGTTAACAGTCCATTTGGGTAGCAGTATACACAAGGTGAACTACAGCAAATTACTAGTGCTGGTGTTAATGTACAGCTCCAGAGTAAAGCACCTCTCTCAGGCAGCCTCAATCCCACTCTTAAAAGGGCTTCCAGTGTACAGAACCTGGTAAGTAACTTACTGCTGCTCACTTCAATGATCTGACTCTGCTTCTCCGTAGCAACAACACGTTTAACGCACTCTAGCAATGAGGATTGCTAGGAATTGCAAAATAGCACAAAAAAACAATTTTAATGTGACAATTCCTGGTTTTATGACTGATTTAATTCTTCTGGATCAAGGATCTGTCTCAAATCAGTAAATATAATTAATTAATACAGTTTTTTTTTTTTTTTACCTTAATAAGGTTAATGTCGACACATTAAATTTGGTGCTGTTTATAGTATCCAGATTCAAAACTCTGGCATGAGATTGGTCCTGCTCATACCTTGCAATAACATACATCCTGGATGATCAGATCAGAAGTGGAAAGCACTGATGCATAGTCCTTCACACCTGGTATTATGAATGCATTTTTGCTTGGAAAGGCTGTCACACACATTTCTAATGAGTTTTCTCTTCATTTATTTTCATGGACTTTATGCACAGGTTGAAAAGTTTTGATCACGTGCTGTCTTGCAATTCATATTTCACATATCTGTACATTAGTGATGCACGGATCGTGGTTATATCTGCAGGCGCTGTGGATAAAATAAAAAATTTTTGATTAATTTTGGGTGGGTCGTGGGTGGACAAGTCTTTAATGATGCAAATATTAACTACATACTTTATCAGAGGAAAATGTGCTTTTATTCTGGAAGCAACAAGATCAATTCCAACGGCTACAGTGGCTTGCTAGGACAATCTTGTGCATTCCTGAGCTCATTTAGTGCAGCAGGCCGTGTTTTAGAGACACTGAGGAATCACCTGAATCCTGGTGTTCTGAAGAATTCCGTTCCCCATATCCAGTCATTGCTTAGGCTGAGCATATTTAATTTGTTTTTTGTATATGCGTTCGCCTGTTTGGGACATTGACAGAAACAGTGACATTCAAGCTAAAGACAAAAAGGTAGTAAAGCCTGTGTTTATGCTATTAATAATAATAATAAAAAAAATTGATGTTCATTTAAAAGCAGCATCCGTTCAGCATATTATGTTACTGCACCTAATGCGCTGTTATGAGAAGCATCAATTGACCATATCATCATGCAGAAAACTTAGATTTAGAATAATTGTAATATGACGATTAGGTGTGGGTCGGGTGTGGATATCTTAATCATAAGGAAAAAAAATATGGTGGGTGAAGGGTGGATGATTTATTTGAAGCAGTGTATTCGGGTGACGTTTGAGCTGATCCGCACATATCTACATACTGTTGCAAAGGTTTTATGTTCAGCTGTAAGAAATCATATTTTCATGCAAAGAATGAAAAATGTAAATTTAATATGTAATAAGTATGTTATGTTTATTATTATTTATATAGCTTTACATATAGCTCCATCCAGAAGGCATTCTATATTGTCATGTCAGTCTGGTCAAATATCTTTGACATGAGATGATACACTAAAGCTACGATACCAGACATATCCTGAGACAAGATTCACAAGAGTATTAACACAAACATACTAATTCATTTTAATTTATGACCATAAATCCTGCTGATGCAATATCAGTACTTTATACTGTAAGAAAGGTACATCAGGATTTATAATATAAGAATTTTTTTCGGATTGTTAGGAATATAAATCTATGTAAATGTATTTCATGGAATTGTTAAAAATATGGAAAGATTGCTTGGTGGTAAATTCTGCAAAGTAAATAAAATAAGTGTCAGCTCCTACTGCAGTCTGACATCCACTTACCAGTTTAATTGTACACATGCTAGAAACAGTTTTTTCTTTTTTTTTCTTTTCTTTTTTTTTTTTTGCATATTTTCTCATTCCATTTAAATAATTTTTTTTATAACACTACTGGTAGCACAACACGCATGACAAGGAAATTCTGCCTCATGCCTAATATGAGTAGCTTATATTTGAGTTATTTGTCTTCTACTGTCCACTTGATAGCCATACAAATATCCATACTGACTGAGTTTACTAAATATATTACTGCTTGAATATGGTCACATAAATCTTTTTGATAGATTGAATGTATAAAATATATCATCATGTATAAAATGTATAAAACATTTTCATAATGTATATAATATATATTATATACAGAAAATGCCATGCTATAATGTGACCAAGTAATGAGTGATATATTTACATACATATTTATACATGTTTACATATCTGCTTTTAGTGTCTATTAAAAGCTAATTTAGTAAAAACTATTTTCATAATCATGAATGAGGGCGAATCAAGAGTGACAAGGGATGTGGTAATAAGTTTGCTGTGTTGTGTGGCTCTATCCATAAATTCCCCTTCGCCCTTTCCCCTCCCTGTAGCTCTATCAGCAGGTACCCTCTACGACTACGATGCCAGGCCAAGGGGCTCCCACAGCTCCCACAGCTGATCCTGAGAAGCGAAAGCTAATTCAACAGCAGCTGGTTCTGCTGCTTCATGCTCACAAGTGCCAGCGACGTGAACAGGCCAATGGTGAGTTGCGAGCCTGTACGCTGCCTCATTGCCGCACCATGAAGAATGTCTTAAATCACATGACCCACTGTCAGGCTGGCAAGTCTTGCCAAGGTGAGTAAATATGTGCTAATAAACTTTAAGTTAATTTTCTTAATTTTTCTGGTTTTAAGGAGGATGTTTTTCCCCTATATTGTGTTTGTCCTCAGATTGTTCTTGCTCATGAAATTGAATTGGTAGCAAGAAAAAAAGGATATATGAGAAAATATGGAGGAATTTTTGGTTGTGTAAATGTGGGCAATTTGGCTTGTTCTGCAAAGAAAAAAATTGGCCCAGTTATTTTTATACACTATCAGGTATTATGAATGTAATCATTATGTAAAACTATTTGGATTATTTATTTATTTAACACAATCATTATGGTTGTACATTTTGCTTTAAAGCTTACCATGCAAATATAGATGTGGACAAATTTGTTGGCACCCTTCCATGAGAAAATAATAACCCACAATTATATCTGAAACAACTTGAAACTGGCAAATCATCTCTTCATCTATACACTTCATACAAGTCATCTATTATTGTTACTGTAAATTAATATAAATTTGACTTTGCCTTTGATTTTTTTTTTATGTAACAGAATATTTAAAAGAATAAAACAAATGAAACTGGTGTTAATAAAAATGATGAGACCCATAACCTAATACAGTAATACCTCAAGATACGAGTTTAATTCGTTCCGTGATTTTGCTCGTATCTCAATTTGCTCGTATCTCAAAGCAATTTTCCCCATTTAAATTAACTGAAATCCCATTAATCCTTTCCAGCTCACAAAATTCCACTCCAGTTGTTTTTTTTTGTGTTTCGAATATGAAAAATGTACAGTACCTGTATTTATAAATGACAAATATTGTATAAAAACATACAGTAATAAAAGAGAATGTTAAAAAAAAAATGGTTTTACTATAAAGTGTATTATTTACCTTCATCAGACGACTTGAGCTAACGGAATATGCGCACGGAGGTTGAGGGAGGAGTTAACAGGCGGAGGAGTTAGGAGGAATTTTGTCTCGTACGAACACTTTCACTTTCGTTCACTTACTCGCTACTGTACACTCTTAATGCTACTTTACACTTAAATGGAACTTAACTAAACTTCACTAAAATTAATGAACTTAACTGAAATTCTCTTAACTGAACTTAATTGCTACACTTTCTGTTTTCTTTACATTAATTTTGCTTAATTTTCTTCATTGCTTTTCTCTTCACTTGTTTTTGCCTTTTTTGTCACTCTTTCCTCACTAATATCTGCCGGTCGTTTTAATAAAATCCTGTCCAAGGAGGTTTGTTTCTTCCTCCCTTTTATTTACTCCCGTATGTTCGTATCTCACACGTTGTTTTTGGGGATCTTTGTTTCGGCGACGTCAGGTCGGATGCTCGTATCTCAAAAATTTGTTCATATCTCAAGGCAAAAATTTGGTCGAATCACAGCTCGTATCTCAAAAAATTCGTATGTCAATGCATTCGTATCTCGAGGTATCATTGTATTTTAACTGTTGCAAAACCTTTGAAGCAAACACTGAAAGTGATTTCTGTAGCCTAGTGAGATGTCTGCACTGGTCAGACAACAGAACTTTCTGGCAATTGTCAGTAGCTTTTGCTCCAGAATGTCCTGCACAGATTCATGTCACCATGTGCCAGGCACAGCAAAGCAGCCCTGAAACATACTGTAACCGAGCCTCCTCCATGTTTTACAGAAGATAAGGTGTTGTTTTCTTTGAAAGCTTATTTATTTGTCTATGAAAATATAGCAGATGTGACTTGACGATATGCATTTTAACAATTTCCAGCCTGGCATTTATTTATTTATTTATTTATTTATTTATTTAAAAGGTGGAGCCCTTCTGGGTCTTCTGTTGAGCATACTGTCACTCAAAAAGCAACAAATGGTGCAGACAGACACTGATGCACCTTGACTTTGAAGTTCAGTTTTCTTTGGCTCTTTGCTTACCATTTACACGGTCCTTCTGTTCATTCTAGGGCTTGATTTTTCTCTTGCAACCATGTCCAGGAAGGTTGGCTACAGTTCTATCAACATTTAAACTCCTTAATGATATCAAACTGCTTGGAGCTGGTCTTTTATCTTTAACATGCTTGCTTATAATCTTCTTTTTGCACATCATAGATAGCTCTCTGTTTCTTCTCTGGTCCATGTACAGGGTGGTGCAGTATGGTTTCTACATTTAAATGAAATTTAAGTTATTTGTATAGCACTTTTATCAATGGATGTCTCAAAGCAGATTTTCAGAAGTATAGAGACATATAATAAAAATGTTAAAATTAGGTTACTATTTGTGTCTAACATGTATCCCTAATTTAGCAAGCTTGAAGCTAGTAGCCTTTACTACTACTACCAAATAGCCTGCACTTTTTGATTTTTGGATTAAATTCATTATTTTCCACAGAATTTTACAAACAATACCCCATAATGACAAAATGAAAGAAGTTTGTTTGAAATCTTTTTTTGTTTGTTTGAAGAAAAAAAGTACATAAGTATTCACAGCCTTTGTCATGATATTCAAGATCAGGTGTATCCTGTTTCCATTGATCATCCTTGAGATGTTTCTACAACTTGATTGGAGTTCATATCAGAGCAAAAACCAAGCCATGAAGTCCAAGGAATTGTCTGTAGAGATCTTGGGAAGGTTACAGAAAAATTTCTGCAGCATTGAAGGTCGCAGTGAGCACAGTGGCCTCCATCATCCGTAAATGGACGTTTGGAACCACCAGAACTCTTCCTAGAGCATGCAGCCTGGAAGAAACTGAGTGATCATGGGCAAAGGGCCTTAGTCAGGGAGGTGACCAAGAACCTGATGGTCAGTCTGACAGACCTCCATCATTTCTCTATGTAGAGAGGAGAACCTTCCATGAGAACAACCATCTCCACAACACTTCACCAAACAGGCCTTTATGGCACATGATGACCCACCTGGAGTTTGCCAAAAGGCATCTGAAGGACTCTCAGACCATGAGAAACAAAATTGTCTGCTCTGATGAAACAAAGATTGAACTTTTTGGTCTGAATATCAAGCTTCATGTCTGGAGGAAACCAGGCACCACTCATCATCTTGCCAATACCATCCCTTCATGTTGTGGGGATGTTTTTTAGTGGCAGGAACTGGGAGACTAGTCATGGTTGAGGGAAAGATGAATGCAGCAATGTACAAAGACATCCTTGATGAAATCCTGCTCCAGAGAACTATGGACCTCAGACTGGCCCAAAGCTTCATCTTCTAACAGGACAACGACCCTAAGGACACTGCCAAGATAACAAAGTAGTGGCTGTGTAGTGGTGACGGTCCCCATCTAACCTGATGGGGCTTGAGAGGTCCTGCAAAGAAGAATGGTAGAAACTGCCCAAAAAATAGGTGTGCCAAGCTTGTAGCATTGTACACAAAAATACTTAAGTAATACAGTAAAGCATTAAAATAATCCAACCTAGAGGTAACAAAAGCATGAATTGGTGTGTTTCTGCCTCATGCAGTAACATCAAATTTCTTATCTATGCAATATTTCTGCTTGAGATGAAAGAAGGCTAGTGAAATAATCTACATGAACTTCAGCAGAGAGACCGGAGTGAAAAATCACAAGTCTTTTACTGCTGAACACAATGAAACAAAGACCACCCAGAGTTACTCTGTAATCAGAAACTTCTATCCTGTCTGAGTTAAGCAGGAGAAAGTTACAAATGTTACAAATGTCCTTTACACATGCATCTGTCTTAATAACTGGTGTCTCTCATCTGACATGGCTGAAACTGTGGAAGCATCAGGTATTATCTGTTTAAAGAAAAACGTAGATAAGGGGTCTAGTATGAAGTTGATAGTTTTGAAGAAGGAATTGCTGAAATTCAATCAGTCTCTTAAAGGAGAGTAATACACTGGTAAAAAGGCTGAAGTGACTTCTTTTCTAGGGGTATCAACAAATTTGTCCAGTATTTTTCGTAGAATAAGCAATAATTTATTTCTTTTAACACTTTCCTTAAACATGAATTTTATATAATCTCAGCCTCTCATTGCTGTACTTGCACTAGTCACAGTTCACAATTGAAGAAGCTTGAAAATTTGGGAACCTTGGTGATAAAAATTGCATCTAATAATTCACACTTCATGTGAAGTTGCCTTAGGAGCGTGCAGTCTCCCAGCTGCAGGTTGAAATTGTTGAGGCCTAATATTAGTGGGTCACCACTACATAATTTTCCCATCCATTTTTAGCCACCGTTTTTTGTGTTCTGTATGCATCATAATTTTTTGTTGAAAAACATACTGGCATATTCTATTATTCATAGGTAGACATTCACACTGAAATTTCAAACCCTTTCAAAGTAGTTAAAATCCCAAGAGTTAACTTGATTCAGTGAGTGGTGTTATATATATATATATATATACTGGTACAAGTTTTATGTGTACATGCTATGTCTGTCTCTTCCAGTGGCACATTGTGCATCATCTAGGCAAATCATTTCTCACTGGAAGAACTGTACTCGGCACGACTGTCCTGTTTGTCTGCCCCTGAAAACTGCCAACGATAAAAGAAACCAGCAGCGTAAGTTAATGTTTTTAAAAAGCACTCCAACAATCATCTAGTTATAACAGATTGTTGCAAGTTAAATATGAATTCCTTAAATGATCACATTTAAAATGTATACATTGTCCAGAACTGAAAAGAGAAAACGTTCATATTCCAGTAGTTAAATTTGAATTCTTTGAAAGCTTTTTAGTTTATCAGCTCAATAGTGTCAGCATTAGGCACATCTTTATCTTTTAACACGATCTTCTTCCACTGTGCCATTACCACAAACAGTTCCCTTATTTTTTTTATCAGGCTTATTTCTGTTAAGGCAGGAAACATGTAAAGAGTTTTAATTTTGAGAAAATTTTCAACTTTCAATTGATAATTTTCATGTATGTGCATACTATTCCAGCATTCTACACACACTTTTGATAGAATATTTATTCTGGAACATTATGCAATAGGTTGTGGTATTTGGTGTACCATCAAACCCACACAACACTGGCAACACAATGCTGCACCTGACATAACTCTTACATTTTTCAGTGCACCGTTGTCTCTCTTTTTGTTTCCTTTCTTGTTATTACTACTTGATTACTTTACCTCTTACTAGTTTTACATTATTGTATTTTGTGTTTATCGCTTGGCAACTTGGACTACGCTATGACCATGTTTATACCCGTATGCAAGTGGATACTGAAGCAATCTAAGATAAAGAAAATCATTTGGCACCTGAGGCTGTGGAAACAGGGACCAGGGACTATCTGGACATCACTCACTGGGAGGCAGTGGAAGGCTATTCCATCTGAAAATACATGTGGTTCACTAAGAAGACAAGAATTAGAATACTGACAAGACATGGTTCAGTAAAGAACTGAGATTGAATAAAGACTATGTCTACAGACCTTCCAACAAGATATACAGAGGCCTATATAAAAAGAAAAGCTGGAGACAGCTTTAGAGAAATAACCACAGGCCTGTCTACAGCTCTATGCAGAGACTTTGCAACTTCAGCACATGGTGCACCAATAAGAAAAGCTCCCCAATTCACACCTTTAAGCTTCCCTCCTCTCCCTCTCTAAATTCGCATCAAAGTCATAACTATAACCATTTATAGGATCTTCAGTAAGCAGAATAACAAGAAAGCAGCACTCGTGTGTTTGGGTTGGTGTCAGTCCAATCTCTGGGTATTAAGGAGTCATGGCTTAGGGGGAGAAACCGCTACATTGTCAGGTTGTAAAGGCCTGAATGCTTCAGCTCCTATTTTGAGATTTCTAGTCAAGTCAAGAAGCTTTTATTGTCATTTCAACCATATATAGCTGTTGCAGTACACAGTGAAATAAGACAACGTTTCTCCAGGATCAAGGTGCTACATAAAACAAAGACAGGGCTAGGACTTAGTAAGTAGTCCTAGCCACATAAAGTGCAACTGTGCAACCTTGTGCAAACAGTGCAAGACAAGACAAACAAGACAGTGCAGGACAAAAGACAGTGCAGACAAAAGGTTACAAGACAATACACAAAATACAAAAAAACAAAATACAAAAGACAGTAAACAAAAAACAGTGCCGACCCACCAGTGTCAGTACTATATGTAAATACTGTAAGTTCAGACAATATTGCGTGCAGTAATACTAGAATTAACAGTTTCTTAGCAGCAGGTCCCTGAGAGTGCATAAGATTGTGCAAAAACAGCAACAACTGAAATATTGTACAGTATTTGCAAAATGACTGAAATGTTAGACAGTGTGTGCAAAGAGCAAAAAAGTAAAAAAGTGTGCAAAACAGCATGTAAACAGTTTGTAAACAGTAAGCATGTAAACAGTTTGATGAATGTAAGCAACATGTAAACAAGTTGATAGATGTATATTAGAATTGTGTGTATGTGGTGTAGGTCTGTGCAGTCCATACAGATGATGTGAGTGTGTATGTTGTGCTCAGTTCAGTTCAGTTATTAAGGAGTCTGATAGCTTGTGGGAAGAAACTGTTACACAGTCTGGTCGTGAGGGCTCGAATGCTTCGGTACCTTTTCCCAGACGACAGCAGGGTGAAGAGTGTGTGTGAGGGGTGTGTGGGGTCATCCACAATGCTGTTAGCTTTGCGGATGCAGCGTGTGGTGTAAGTGTCCATGATAGAGTGAAGAGAGACTCCAATGATCTTCTCAGCTGTCCTCACTATCCGCTGCAGGGTCTTGCGATCCGAGATGGTGCAGTTCCCAAACCAGACAGTGAAGCAGCTGCTCAGAATGCTCTCAATAGTGCCTCTGTAAAACATGGTCAGGATGGGGGGAGGGAGATGTGCCTTTCTCAGCCTTCGTAGGAAGTAGAGATGCTGCTGGGCTTTCTTGGTGATGGAGCTGGTGTTGAGTGACCAGGTGAAGTTCTCCGCTAGATGAACATCAAGAAATTTGGTGCTCTTGACGATCTCTATCGATGATCTTTCGATGTTCAGCGGAGAGTGGTCGCTCTGTGCTCTTCTGAAGTCAACAACCATTTCTTTAGTTTTATCAACATTCAGAGACAGGTTGTTGGTTCTACACCAGGTAGTTAGCTGTTGCACCTCCTCTCTGTATGCTGACTCATCGTTCTTGCTGATGAGACCCACCACAGTCGTGTCATCGGCGAACTTGATGATATGGTTTGATCTGTGCATTGCTGCACAGTCGTGAGTCAGCAGAGCAATCGTGAGTGAGAACAGCAGTGGACTGAGCACGCAGCCTTGAGGAGCTCCAGTGTTTAGTGTGGTGGTGTTGGAGATGCTGTTCCCGATCCGGACTGACTGAGGTCTCCCAGTCAGGAAGTCCAGGATCCAGTTGCGTAGGGAGGTGTTCAGTCCCAGCAGGCTCAGCTTCCCAATCAGGTGCTGAGGGATGATTGTGTTGAATGCTGAACTAAAGTCTATGATCATCATGCGTACAGAAGTGTCTTTATTGTCCAGATGGGTGAGGGCTAAATGGAAGGCTGTGGCAATGGCATCGTCTGTGGAGCGGTTTGGACAATACCCGAACTGTAGGGGGTCCAGCGAGGGTGGTAACTGGGTCTTGATGTGCCTCATGATGAGCTTCTCGAAGCACTTCATAACTATGGGTGTGAGTGCGACGGGACAATAGTCATTGAGGCAGGACACTGTAGACGACTTTGGGACGGGGACAATGGTGGTAGTCTTGAAACGCGTAGGAACAACGGCGCTGCTCAGTGAAATGTTGAAGATGTCCGTAAAGACATCCGCTAGCTGTTCTGCACATTCTCTGAGCACCCTGCCAGGAATGTTGTCTGGATCAGCAGCCTTCCGTGGGTTAACTCTGCATAGAGATCTCCTCACGTCAGCCGTGGATAGACAGACTAATACTCCGCGTTGGGGGGAGGGATGGTCTTCCTTGCCGTTACGTTATTCTGTACCTCGAACCAAGCGTAGAAGTTGTTCAGCGCGTCTGGGAGGGAGGCATCACTATCACAGGCAGGTGAAGCCGTCTTGTAGTTTGTGATCGCCTGTATACCCTGCCACATGCGCCGGGTGTCTCCGCTGTCCTGGAAGTGGCTGTGGATTGTCTGGGCGTGTGCGCGCTTTGCCTCTCTGATGGCTTAGGACAGTTTGGCCCTTGCTGTTCTTAGGGCCGCCCTGTCCCCTGTTCTGAAGGCTAGGTCTCTAGTCCTCAGCAGCACACGCACGTTAGCAGTCATCCATGGCTTCTGGTTAGAGCGTGTCATGATGGTCTTGGAGACGGTCACGTCATCAATGCACTTGCCGATGTAACTGGTCACTGCTGACGTGTACTCCTCCAAGTTGATGGAGTCACCGTTGGTTGCAGCCTCCCTGAAGATATTTCAGTCAGTGCACTCGAAGCAGTCCTGAAGAGCAAGGGTGGCTCCTGCTCCTGAACCGGTTTTGAGTGTCTGACTAGTGGTCTGTATGCTGTAATTAGCATAACAGGGATGTGGTCTGAGTAGCCGAGGTGGTGGCGGGGCTCCGCACGTTATGCGCCCGGGAATATTTGTGTAAACAAGATCCAGCGTGTTCTTACCTCTCGTAGAAAAGTCCACATGTTGATGGAATTTAGGGAGCACTGACTTGAGATTTGCATGGTTTAAATCTCCGGCTATGATAAACAGTCCGTCGGGGTGAACATTCTGTAGGTCGCTAATAGCTCCGTATAGCTCACTTAGCGCCTCTTTAGCATTAGCGCTAGGAGGAATGTAAACTCCGACAATGAAAACAGTAGTAAATTCCCGTGGTAAATAAAATGGCCTGCATCTAACAGTCACAAACTCCACTGATGATGAGCAGTAAGTAGAAACAAGCACAGAGTTCTTGCACCATTCCGTGTTGATATAAACACACACACCACCACCGCGAGTATTACCGCACAGAGCTGCATTATAGTTGGCTCTAAATGAACTTAGCCCGTCTAGCTGAATGGCGGCGTCGGAACTCTGTCGCTGAGTCACGTCTCCATGAAAACAAACACGCAGCAGTTTCTAATCTCTCGCCGTGTAGAGCGTTCGAGTCGGATGTAGTCCAGTTTATTGTCCAGGGAGCAAACGTTGGCTAGTAGAATGGAGGGGACAGACAGCCGGCCGACTAGAGTTTGTATTTAGCCTAGCACGGACACCCGCCCGCTTACCGCGCTTCCGCTTCCTCGCGCATGGGCTTTCGGCATCCCCTCTCCTGGTCTCCGGTATCAGGCAACACCGGGGATTGGAGGCCTGGTCTCAGCAGCAAGCCGAGGTCACGTAGCCTATCCAGTACATCATCGTGCAGGTTGGTTGTTACACAATTTCTGTATTTTATTAGGTCCTGGTGGTTGTATACATGAACAGCGCTGTCTCTGGCATCCGTGTAGTAGCAATGGTCGGGCTAAAAAACGTAAATAGCACTGTATTGAATCCAGAGAGGCCGCTGCGTGCTACTGCCACGCCGCCATCTTGGATCAGGTTCAGGAGGGCGAAGAGTATGGTGTGCGCTGTCATGCACTTTACAATCCTCCCTATTCTCTGCAGGGTTTTATGGTCTGAGACAGTGCATTTCCCAAAACCAGCTAGTGTTGCAGCTGCTCAGGATGCTCTTGGTAGATGGTTACCACTCTCTACGTGGTAAGGTGTGGGACATGGGCTTTCCTCAGTCTTCACAGAATATAGAGATCCTGCTGGACTTTTTGGTGATGGAGCTAGAGTTGAGGGACCAGGTGAACACCAAGGTCCTCTTGAAGATGTCTACAGATCTGTTGATGTTCAGCATAGAATGGACACTCTGTGCTCTCCTGAAGTCAACATCTCTATCATCATCTCTCTGTATTTCTGATTTGTCTACATAGAGACAGGTTTTTGGCTTTGCACCAACCTGTTAGCTGTTGCATCTGTATGCTGACTTGTCATTATTGATTATTAAACAAACCACAGTCATGTCATTGGCAAATTTAAGCGAGTTTTGCATTACTGCACATTGAGTTAGCAGCGTGAACGGCAGTGGACTGAGCACACAGCCCTGAGAAGCATCAATGCTCAGTTACTGCTTCTGATTCAGACTGACTCCAAGTCAGGAAGTCAAGGATGCAGTTGCAGTGAGAGGTATTCAGGCTCAGCTTTTTAATCAGATTGTGATTGTCAGATCCGGTTTCCTCCCCCGGTCCAAAGACATGCATGGTAGGTTGATTGGCATCTCTGGAAAATTGTCCCTAGTGTGTGATTGCGTGAGTGAATGAGAGTGTGTGTGCCCTGCGATGGGTTGGCACTCCGTTCAGGGTGTATCCTGCCTTGATGCCCGATGACGCCTGAGATAGGCACAGGCTCCCCGTGACCCGAGGTAGTTCGGATAAGCGGTAGAAGATGAATGAATGAATGAATGAATATCCACAATCAGAATTGGGTATATTGGCCAAGTGTGTTGACACACACAAGGAATTTGGTTCCAGCTGTTTGTGACTCTCAAAAGTACAGACATAAATAACACTATACTATACAAGATAATACCGACTACACAAGACAATGCAGATGTGATACAATAGACATTATAAGTATTTAATATGAATACAGAATATATGACTGATTAGTTATGTACATAAAGTGTGGGAAGTGCAAATAACAATATTGTGAAATGTTATGCTTTTTGTACAATATGCAGCAGCAATAGTGTGTGTAACATACACAGATGATGTGATGACTGACAGTTCTGATAATGCAGTACTTATGCTATGAAGCAGGGAATATAATTATGGTGAGTTGTTAATCAGGGTTTGCCTGGGGAAAGAAACTGTTCCTGTGTCTGGCAGTTTTAGTAAGCAAAATTCTGTAGCGCCTGCCAGAAGGGAGGAGCTGAAAGAGGTTGTGTCCAGGGTGCGAAGTGTCAGTGGTGATTTTTTCCTGCCTGGTTTCTGGTTCTTGTGTCGTGCAAGTCCTGGGGAGTGGGCACCAGCTGCTTCACCTCCTGCCATCTTGGATGAGACCGATGAGCGTAGTATCATCTGCAAATTTTAGGAGTTTAACAGTTTGGTCACTTGAAGTGCAGTCATTAACCCCTACATTCCTACACGTGCTCTACGCTCTTCTGAAGCTCGTCTTCTAACTGTCCAAACAACACGGATAAAAATTATGGGTGATCGGGCTTTTCCTTCCACCACCACAAATTGTGGAATTCCCTGCCCACAGAGATTAGGAATGCAGAATCCCTGTGTGTTTTTAAATCCCACCTTAAAACTTATTGTTTTAGGGTAGCTTTTATGTGATTACTTTGTTATTTATTGGCTTTTTATTTTTTGCATGGTTAGTTTTAGTGCCTGTAATGTTATGTGTATCTTTAAATTTCATCTTTTTATGTCAAGTGCTTTGAGATGCTACTTTTATAGGCACTATACAAAATAAAACCGATTTTCATTCAAACAAGTTGACGTAAACTACACATTCAAGTAAATCGATAAAATCGATTTATCACCCAGCCCTAGTAACTCCTGTCACTGCTCAACAAATGCATTTTGTAGGGTTTGAGAATGTTACACAGCAATCATCTATCATTCTGTTGATTAAGGAACAGATAGGATGCATTGAAGTACAGCAACTCAGTCAACCATTTTTTGTTCCATTCTTTTGCTTTAGAACATTTAAATAACAATTTTGGCATGCAGTTTAATTCTGCAGTTGTAGGCCCTGTAGGGGACTTGGGCTGCATTTGACTTTACCTCAGAAGTGGGAAGTCAATATCACATTTGCTTTCGTTTTGCTCCTTTAGTCTAATGCTGCATTCAAGATGAGCTCACATCTTATAATTAGTAGCAGGCTTCTACTAGTAAAAGTAAAACATTCCCAACATTTAACTCACATTTAAACTTGAAAATATGTATAGTCTTCTCTATTACTTCACTCGCAGCATAAAGTGTCCCTTCGCTACTCAGCGAAAACTCTACTTTTTAATTGCTGTTTTGCCACTTTAGACCAAGATTTTTGAAGTTTACTACCAGTAACTGTAACTGGCTCAGGTCTGTAAATGGAAAAAGTGAACGTTAAAGTGCCATAATATAGACTTTAACCAGGGGGGTGAAGAGGCTTTGTATAAGGGCTGTGAAATTTTTACTAAATTTTTTGGCTTCCTCAGCTAAAGGTAAATGACATTATTGAGCTTAATTTTAACTTAAGGAATCACAATATGCAGCAGTTCATATATTTTTTTTATTGTGTGAGTATTTAAAGATATCTCAAGAACATAATGTATCACTATGTTGTTTTTAAACATGCTGAATAATATTATATGAATAATATATTGCAGTGCACTAAAATTCCAGCATTTAACAACCAATTATGGATAATTTAGTCAATAAATACTTTTGGAGATTATAGTGTTTTTAATTGTTTTTAAAATTAATATCTGTTTAATTGTTGTTCTGTAGCAATGTTGAATCCAAGTAACGCTGGCATGCAAGTGCCTATGGGAGCGGTGGGCAGTACCCAGCCAAGTGCACCTAATATCAGCAGCACCACAAATATAGACCCAAGCTCGATGAAGAGAGCCTATGCAGCTCTTGGCCTCCCTTATGGAAAACAGTCTGCTACACAAACGCAGGCACAGATTCTGGGCCAGCAGAACCCACAGAGCCAGACACATCAACAGCAGCTTCGTCCCATGAACACTCTGGGTAATGCAAGATTTGTGCTGAAATTTTGAAGATCATTTAATATAAAATTTAAAAAGTGTGTTATTCATTTTAAGCTGGTTATGGGAAGTTTATGAATTATGATGTGTTCTCTGTTTTGCTAATACCTGATTTTGAGCTACATTAAATGTGATTACTGTATATGAATGACAAATGAAATAAATGGAAAAAAATGATTTATTGACAACTATTTAAAACCACACAGGTGTACAAAATGGCATAGAATAACCGTAATAACCACAATTAGAGTTTCCATTTAACTTTTTTTTTATCCATTTCCTCTTCATCAATGCCTTTGTTGGTTTACTATACAAGACAAAATTCATCGCATTTGTGTGTGTGTTGTGGGTGGGGTGTGCATATGTATGGTTTCTGCTGGCCTTTCAGGCATTAACCAGATGAACCTGGGAGGTAATGGTATGAGCATTTCCACTTCTGAGACGAGTCTCCACTCTGACTCATCCCTTAGCAACAAGTGAGTCTGACCCCTTTACACCTTTAACCTCATGCTGGAGTTCAATTACCTTTAATGTATGAAGGTGGGGTTCAGAGTTACATATTTTTCTTGCATTTCTAGACTTCTAGCATTTCCTTACACTAAGTAAACAGTAATTACACATCTGAAATTTGTCACCGTTTACATGATCTTTGTCAGAGATTACATTTGTAGTCACACATTTCATCTATACTCTCTTACTTCTAAACCAATAATGTTCCTACAGCCAGTTGATGTCAGATGGCTCTGGTGTGAGTGGACTAGGTAATCTGCCATCAACAACTGCACCCTCTATGCATGACATAAAAAAGCCCTGGCATGAACATGTCACTCAGGATCTGCGTAATCACCTTGTGCACAAATTGTGAGTGAAATAATCTCTTAAAACATTTTTTAGAGCTACATTATCTTAAGTATACGAGCCACATTGTTATCCTTTTTTTTTCAACCTTGTCGAACTGTCAACATAATTGATATAAAGATCTATCTGCCTTTTACTATTTTTGTTTCTCACACAGAGTTCAAGCCATATTCCCCACCCCAGACCCTGCAGCACTGAAGGACAGACGAATGGAAAACTTGGTTGCTTATGCCCGAAAAGTGGAGGGTGACATGTATGATTCTGCCAACAGCAGGGTATATCACTTCAGCTAACATCACTATACTTATCCTGGGTTGGGCCTCCCTTTGCTCTCCAAACAGCCTCACGTCTTGCCAGCATTGTATGGGAGGGTGGCTTGAAAGAAGACATTGTTCAAGAAGAGCCATTTGACACATTGATTATGTTTTTTGGTTAGGTGAGACTCAAGATTTTTGAGACAAACTTGATACTGCCCATACCTCAGTTAACATTCTAAGTATAAAACTAGAACTTGGAAGAAACGTCACCTTTCATCCTGAAACATACTATGAAAATCGTGTTTTGGGTCTGTAAATACTAAATAATTATTTGAGCCAAATAAGCATCAGAATCACCTTTATTGCCAGGTACTCTGGGTTTTACATGTACAAGGAATTTGTCTTGGTGTACTGGCGCACAATAACATGAAACAGCGGAGAATAAATAGAATCTATGAAAACTGAGAATAAATATAAAAAAATCTAATAAATTAAACAATGAATAATAGTGCAGGATGTGCAAAAGTGGACCAGTGCAGACAAAAACACTGGCTGGGCCACTGGCTGAGAATTGCTGTTTTAGTTGTTGTAAACAGAGTACAGCTATTTATCTTCTCTAACCTCCTTGCTTAACTTGTATTTTAATGCTTTAAACCTAATTCTGTCCTCATTCTTGAATGCAACACATCATTATTGTAACCTACCCAGGTGTGTGATGGTACATGGGTATCCTTACTGAAGCTTATGTATGATGTCATAGCCTCTGTCTACTTATCCAGACTACTGGTAGCAGTCCTGAATACATCCATATCAGTATAGTCCAAGCATACCTGAAGATCCTTTACAGCCTCCCTGATCCACTGCTTTGATGTCCTCATAACAGGTTTGGAGAACGTTATCTTCTGCCTGTATGAAGAATTAGATTGATCATGACGTGGTCAGAGTTTCCCAGTGCAGCTGGTCACTTATAGTCACTGCTTACTGCAATGTAACAGTGACCTGGAATGTTCTCCTCTCTGGTTGGGCATTTAATAGATGTCTGTATCTAGCATGTATGTAGTCAGGGAGTCAGCTTATCTCATTTTTTGGCATATAAGTTTGCAAAGTAACATCTTTCCAAGAACACAAGATTATAGGCACATTAGCCTATAATTTAAATTTACTTAGATTTTCAGTGTGAAAAACAGAATGTAAACAGTTTGATATGGGTGGTGCTGTAGACATGGATGTATATTGGATAAATGTGTATTTGGTGCAGTGCAGTCCACACAGTTGAGTGAGTGTGTGTTTGTGTGTTGTGCTCGGCTCAGTTCAGTTCTTGAGGTGTCTGTTGGCTTGTGGAAAGAAACTGTTCCACAGTCTGGTCATGAGGGTCCAAATGCTTTGGTACCTTTTTCTAGAGGGCAGGATGGAGAAGAGTGTGTGTTAGGGGGGTGTGGGAGCGTTCACAATGCTGATGGCTTTGCAGATGCAGCATGTTCATGAAATGTCAGTAATTGAGGGAAGAGAGACTCCAATGATTATCTCAGCTGTCCTCATTACCTTCTGCAGGGTCTTGTGCAATTCCCAGACAGTGGAATAGACAACTAGACAGTGATGCAGCTGCACAGGATGGTCCTTCTGTAAAAAAAATATTCAGAATCAGGAGAGAGAGAGATTTCCAGCATCCAGTTTCAGAGGGAGGTGTTCAGTCCCAGCAGGCTCAGCTTCTTAGTTTCTCATTCAGTTGAATACTGAACTGAAGTCTATAAACCGCATTCATATGTAAGTGTCTTTATTGTCCAGGTGGGTGAGGGCATAATAAAGGGTCATGGCAATGATATCGCCCGTGGAGCAGTTTGCAAACTGCAGGAGATCCAGAGAGGTTGGTAACTGGGTCTTGATGTGCCTCATGACGAGCCTCTTGAAGCACTTTATTACAATGGGTGTGAGTGCAACGGGATGATAGTCATTGAGGCATTACATTGTAGACTTATTTGGCACGGGGATGATGGTGGTTGTCTTGAGGCACATAGAAGCAACAGTGCTGCTCAAATAAATGTTGAAGTCAGTGAAGACATTTGCTAGTTGTTGTCAGTCAATCACTTAGGTTTTAGTATAAAATGTGCAGGGGTGTCAAATCTTACCTGCAAATGGCCAGTGTGGGTGCAGATTTTCATTCCAGCTGAGCAGGAGCCACACCTGAGTGAACAGAAAGCTAAAATCAGTTAATTAAACTGGTGGAATCAGGTGTGGCTCCTGCTTGATTTTAGGAGTGGCTCTTATCGAATAAGATTTTACACTCCTGTTAAGTGTCATTTGCGTGTAATTGTTTATATTAACCATGTAAATCCACAAACTAACAATTTATGCATAAATCCATTTGTATCTATTTGTTGCTTGGAAATGTTTTGAGAAACATGGAGATTTCATGATGTAGTTCCAAATTGAAGAACAAGGCTTATCGACCCACCTTCCTTGTTGCTCTACCTCTCCACTTACCGAATGTAAAGAAACAGCTGCTAATGTCTTTGTGCCAGATGCCAAAGGACATCCGCTTTATAACCAATGAGCGCATAAGAGCATCTTAAAATGCCGAAAGGTTCATTTGTTGAGGTTGCATAGAACCAAAAGTTTTCACTAAACAGCCAGAACAGAAATCTTAGCTTACTGTGGGCACAAGTATTCCCAAACAGCACAGTAGAAGAACAGAAAAATGTTGCTTGATGTTTTTGCCAGTCTCACTCTAACAGGTGACTGGATGATTGCATGAAAGTTTAGGTGTATTAAAGCATTGTGTGTATTGGGCATGAACAGCATTTTGAAAAGATGTGGTGACTGATTTTATGTCTTGTAGGAAGCGTGTGATGGCCCTCACCGTCCCTAGCTGTTAGCTGTGATAGAGAAAGCAAGGTTTTAGGTAGGAAGTGGTAAATTACCAAATTGGCAAAAAAGATGGTAAAAACAAAATGCAATTTAAACTATTTTGACCATGATAAAGTATATACTGGAGATACTAAGTAAGACACTAAATGCATCATGCAGTGTACATCTTATGTATAATGTTTTTTTATTTTGCCAGCTTTGTATATGCATCTTTATATCAGCCATTTCTAGCTGCTTAACCGTTAATAAATAATACCTGCTCCGCCGACATTTTGTTGGCTCCCACAAGATCACAATCTTGATGAACACGTTACGACACTATTCACAAGGTTATACTTTTGTGTTTGTTTGTTTGGCCCTCATTTGTTTGTAATATGGATATTTTTTTAATAGGATGAGTATTACCACTTCCTCGCTGAGAAGATATACAAGATTCAGAAGGAGCTGGAAGAAAAGAGAAAGTCAAGGCTTCAGAAACAGCCTCCCTTGGGCATTCAGGGGGCACAGCAGACTGGCATTCCCCAACCTAATGACATAGGACCTGCACATGGCACCCGGGCAGCAAGTGAGTATGGATTTGTTTGCTTGATAACTAGTTATTCTAGGATGCCTGGGACTATGGTAGATTTTATTACTCGTTTAAAATATCTTTAACTCACCAGATGGATCTGTGCCTATGTCCAGTATGTCAAATCAGTTGGTGAACCGCATGAAAGTTTCTCAAGGTATGTGCACATTTACCCCTTTACCACATTTTTATTCCATATTCACACTATAATGCCCTAAATCTTTATGGACACCTGACCCATCACACCTGTATATTTGCATTTTGAACAGCTTTAATTTATGACCCCTTTCGGGTCATAATAATTTTCACATTTCTGGGCACATAAGTGCATTTTTTAGGTCACACACTGAAGTCTGGAGCACAGGCTTATGGCACAGTAGGAATTTCAGTTCATCCCAAAGCTGTTCAGACTGGTTGATGTTGGAGCTTTTGGCAAACCAAGTCATCCTCAATCTCTCAGGGGTATTGTCAAGCTTGAGGTTTGCCCAGTTTCCACTGTACCAGTTAAGGGAAATCGTAATGCTGAAGCACTGAACAACAGCTTTAAGACATTGGTTATGATGGTCAAAGCCTTAGAATGGCCAAAGAATGTATTTATACGATATGCTCTCAAAATAACAACTTCCTGCCATGGATTCCATGACATGAATGGGTCATGCAGTTGTAGCTGCTTTTGATGTCATTCTACCACATATTTGATACAGGTCCGGTGATTGGGATTGCCAGTGGCACAATTTGAGCTCCTTGTCATGAAACTAGTTTAAGAAAACACTTTCTTTGTGACACAGTGCCTTATCATGCGGGAGTTAGTCTTTAGAAGATGGTTAAATTGTGGTCATGAAAGTATGTGCATGGTCAGCACCAGTCCTTAGATGGACAGTAGCGATGATTGGTTTATTGATTGGTGTTAACAGGCCAAAGTGTGTCAAGAACAGATTTTCTACATTGAAACACCACCTCAACCAGCCTGAACAGATTACACAATGCTGGTTGGATTCATGTGTTCAAGCTGTTGGCTCCAAATTCTGTGTGACTTAATCAAGATTCATCAGACCAGCCTGTGTTTTTCATTTTTCATCTTTCTAGTTTTTTTCAGTTTAGCCTTATTTTTATGGTTTTACAGTGTCTTCTGCCACTGAAGCCGATCTGCCGCAAGGTTGGATGTGTTTCCATTCTGAGATGTTTTTCTGCACCACAGTTGTACAGAGAGGTTGTCAAAGGGCCTTTTTACACCCGGTCACTTCATGTGTTTTCTCTGATCCGATAGCTATCTGATTTGTTAAAACTGTTCCATTTACATTAGGCCACATAAATGCGTCTTGGCGAATCGGATATCAATCCGATCTTTCTACTCCCGCTCAAAATGCAAATATATTTTACCTCATTTTCGGGGTAATTGAAATGAAACACGCTTTGGTGTTTGCGGTTTTCAGAATGCAATCAAAAAGAAGACGAAAAAACGTTACGACGGTTATGCTACAAAAAACAGCATTTACTGTTTGCTGCATTTTCGCTGGCGGCAGCAGTGCATTTTAAGACCCAATGAGACACCTGGGTGAAAGATCACTTGCGAGTGACGTACGTTTGAACGATCGTATTTATATTCGTCTCGAAAACGTTTCGGAGGGCATTTAGACCTGGTCTTACGATTGGATAGCTATCCGATCACAGAAAACGCATGAAGTGACCAGGTGTAAAAAGCCCCAAAGTTACTGTTGTCTTTCTGTCGGTTCAACCAGTCAGGAAATCTTTATAGACCTCTCTATATCAAGAAGCATTTCATCTGCGCTTACTCATACTGCTCACTGAATTTTTTTAATTTATTTACTGCACCATTCTGATTTTTTTTTTTCACATATCAGCCAGAGAGGCACAATCATGTTATGGTAAAAGTCAAAGACATAAACACCCATTCTGTTGTTCTGTTGGTTGATGTGAACATTAACCAACAGAAAACTGCTGTCCAGTGTCTGCATCATTTTTTGCCAAATGATTAGCTGATTGGATATTTGAATATGTAGGTGTAGAGGTGTGCCTAATAAAGTGCTCAGTGAGTGTATTCTGTATTTTCTCACACAACAGGAGTCGTAGTATCTTTTTATTTTTTTTTTTATGTAAAAGACATCCACGCTGACTGTAGTACTTAACAGGAGTATCTGGAAGTTCAATTAAATTTTATTTTTATATCAATGGACAGTGTCTTTAGCAGGTTTACAGAAATAGTCCTAACTAGCCTTTCAGCTTGTCGTGACCTGGGGCCAAAGAAGCCTTGGAAGGATCACCAACCTCAGAATCAAAGGCACAGCATTTGAGTAAAATGAGTGAGCAAAACATGGTTCATCAGCTAGGAATCAACATGAGTTCCTTCAAATTATATAGGGGTTTATAAACCCTAAATAATAATATGCTCTGAGTCCTAATTTGAGTGAGCACTCTCAAACTAACCTTGTTTATTTGCACTGACATTGTCTCATAGCATCTTTACAAAAGCATAGAAACAGAATAAAAATTGTAAAGTTTAAAATTAAATTACTATTTATCTCCAACATCTCTAATGAGCGAGGCAAATTCAATTCAAGTTTATTTGTATAGTGCTTTTTACAATTGACATTGTCTCATAGCAGCTTAGCAGAACATAAACATAGAACAAAAGGTTAATATAAAGAATAATATAAAGATTTTATTTGAGAGAGATTAGTGACTGCAAAGTGGTGGTAGAAGAGAGTGTAGCTAGACAGCATTGAATGGTGATGTGTAGGATGTTTCTGGTGGTCAGAAAGAAGAGGAAGGAAAGATTAAAAAAAAAAAGACCAAGTAGTGGTGGATGTTTTGAGGAAATCAGACAGAAGCTGAGACAGGCTTTGAGTGGTCAGGAAGAGCTTCTGGGGAAGATGACTGGGGAAACTACAGCAGAAGAGGGAGACAGGTGTGTCATCTGGAAGTTGAAAATAAGATAAGGAAACATGGTGGTGGAACGAGGAAATACAGGACAGCATTCAGAGGGAGAGGCTAGCTAAAAAGAAGTGAGACAGAAAGGACTGCAGAAAAAGTAGACAGGATTACAAGGAATTGCAGCGCAGAGGGAAGAGGGATGTGCCAATGGAGAGAAAGCATACGAGGTGCTGTATGCAATGACAGAGAGATTGATAAGCAGATAAGCTTGATTAAAGATAGAGATTGAAAGGTGCTAACTAGGGATGAACGAGTACAGCATTATCTGTATCTGTACTCAGAGTGGATGTGGCCTAACCCGGAAGCAGGCGGGGCTTGACTTGAAATGGGCGGGGCTTTAACCGGTAATAATTAATTTGTAATATTTATAACACTAGCTTACTACCTTTATGTTTTTATGAAATACAGCAAAAATGTGTCAGACACTCAGTGTCTGGTTACTGGTTAGAGACAGCTGACAGCTGAGGGAGAGACAGAGAGCTGTTCTGTGTGTGTCTGTGAGTGAGCAGAGCGAGACACAGCAACTCAATACATCTGCCACACCTATCACAGAACTCTGACACAATCAGCTACCCAATGATGATTTTCATTCAATCCGAGCACAGATATTTACGGAAGCGTATTGCATTCACTTGAGGAAAAAAAATCTACTGTTTTTCTGAATTAACGAGTTAATTATCTCAAAATTATGAAAATTCTTTTTTTTGAAAAACATTTTTTTCACTCTGTTTTTATGAATTAATGAGTTAATTATCTCAGAATTATGAGATCATTTTTCATAAAAAAAAAAAAAAATTAATTGTTCTGTTTTTCTGAATTAATGAGATCCCTCAAAATCCTGCCAGGAGCTCTATTTTAGGTGGATTGCATGGAAGTAAACATGTCCCGCCTTTCAAGTTTAATCCGGTTTTATTTTACTTTGGGTTTGAGACATTGGGAGATACTGCTGTCTTTAAGTAATATAAATGGTATTATTATTAGTGCGTCAACTTTGCGCAGACACCTCAAGACTTTGCGCCTGTTCAGACTACACAAAGGTTGTGTTTGTAATGTGTAGTAGCAGATTGCTTGTGTCAGTTTTGTTGCGTATGCAGTGTTTACACATTTTTTCTGTGTGTTCATTTAGCCACTTGGAAGTAAGTCTTCAACCCAAGTTGAGCCGGTCCAGTTTTGACTTTGTAGGCCAGCATCAGTGTTTTGAATCTGATGCGTGCAGCTACCGGAAGCGCAGAAGAGTGGTGGTATGCACGAACTTAGGCAGGTTGAAAACAAGTTGTGCAGCTGCATTTTGGATCATTTGCAGAGGACAAATTGCATTTATAGGTAGACCTGCCAGCAGTGTGTTGCAGTAATCCAGTCTTGAGATGACAAGAGACTGATCAAGTACCTGAAAAAAATGTAACAAAAATTGCAGAATCCTTCTAATTTTGTAGAGAATAAATTGACATGAGCGTGTCACATTAGCAACCTGTGAGGAAAAGGACAGTTGATTGTCCATGGTGACCTCAAGGCTGTGAGCTGTGACTGAAGGGGAGATAAGATCATTATGCAGGGATATTGCAAGGTCCTGGCCTGGGGATGAATCACCTGGTAGGATAAGCTTAGGTGATTCATCCCATAAATACTTTACATTCTTCTGGTATGCTGCATGTGTACAGATTTATAATTTCTGTCCTGGCACATCCCCAGAAAAGGGGTGTTCTGGTTGAAGGGGTTAAGATGCTTTTCTGAATAACTTTTATCTTTACTTAGATCCTTGAACCTTGAAGGTATAGTACCCCGGCCAGGCTGCCTGCACCTTTTAGACTTGCAAAAAACCCATTCTGTTCCCTAGGAAACATCTCTGTTCTGTAGGAATTGGATATGGGATTTTTCCATTTTGCTAGACATCCACTAATTTTTCTCCCTGCTCCTGAGTAAGGTTGCAAAGGGGCGGAAAGTTTCCGGTAAATTTCCGGAACTTTCCAGGTGAACTTAATCTGGGGAATTTTGGAAATATTTCAAAAAATTTATGGGAATTATTTGGAAATATAGGTAAATTTATATAAACTATATCATATACAAACATAAACATTTTGTTTGGTCATAAGCAGACATGCATACAAGGTGATACAAATTTTAAAAATGACATCTTGACTGATTTAATTGTAAGTAGAACTTTAATTGATTATTTCATTATAAACATTATTATGCTTGTAATAAACATAATAAACTTAATAATTGTAATAAACATATTTCCCTATGATTGCTGTAAAATGAAAACATCCCCCACCCTTGCCCTTCTAAAAAAAAAAGTCCCAATCAAAATGTAAAATGAAGCATTTTTTCTCAAGTCAGTGTGTAGGGGAGGGTCATCAACAGAGATGGGGACTCGAGTCATATGACTTGACTCGAGTCGGACTTAAGTCACAAATTTGAGACTTGAGACTTGCTTGACAAATATTAAAAAAAGACTCGACTTTGACTTGACATTCATGACTTGAGACTTGACTCTGACTTGAGTTAAATGACTCGAAATAACTTGTTTTTCGTTTTTGTTTTATCTTTTTTGTCTATTTTGTTTTTAAATATGTTTTTAAACGCACGCAAGAGCGTAATCTAACCATGTGACGCAGCAGGCAAGCAGAGGGAGCGCGCGCACGCACTAACTAATAAACCTTAACAGTCGTGACGAACATGGAAGGCGCCACACCCAAAATAATTAATTTCGGGTACCGGGATTTTGTGCAAGATGAGAAGAACAGCAGTATGCGACCACATCGCTCACAATTGAATGACAAAGTTCTATCAAATTAAATTTTTGCAAGTGCAATGTAGTGTAAATGGTTGGTCACTGTTTATGTGGAAATGTCAGTTTTTTTGCAATAGCACTTATAATTGGTCTTCAGTGTTAGGCTTTGTGTGAAAAGCGTATGGATCGTTTATGGGGATGCACATATATATAAAAAACATAAATATAAAAATAAAAAACTTCAGAGTTGCAAGCACAGTCATATTCTTGTCTCGCATGCACACGCAAACACACACGCACACACATTCAATTTAAAGGGATAGTTCACCCAAAAATAAAAATAGTTAATTCACTTCAAGGTTTGTGGGATTCAATAATTTACGTTTTTTGATTGACGTGATTTCTTGTTGTTGTTGTTCTGTTGTTAAAAGGGAAGGATCTAATTTAAGGATGTTTTCATGTCCCATTAAAAGGGAATGCCTGTTCAAAAAATGCCATTTGGTTGCATAGAAACCATTGTACTTTTTTATATATATATATATACTTTTCCATGGTCTTCTGCCATGTTTGAGGCATATTGAAACTTTTCATGCTTTTACGCCTTATTTCAGTTACATTTACATCTTGTTCTTTGTAGTTTTGATTTTTATTCATTTTTAGATTTTTTATTGTATTTACAACTCACCTGTATGTGGACACCTTTTAAAAATAAATGCATATAATCATTTTTGTTGCAAATAAATCTCATAGTCCATAAATACTGTAGATTTAACTTTGTTTAATATATACATTTAGTTAAATTATCAAACATATGTATGACTTGCCAGTGACTTGCTTGACTCAAGATACGACTTGACTTGACTTGCTTGACATAAAGCAGTGACTTGACTTGACTTGACTTGACTCTCACAAAAAATGACTCGGACTTGCTTGAGACTTGAAGGATAAGACTTGAGACTTACTTGTGACTTGCACATGTGTGACTTACTCCCACCTCTGGTCATCAAATTATCTGTGCATGTGGCAACACTCCTAATTTACTGCTTATTAAGAGTTAGTAAGGTAGTTATTAAGTTTAGGTATTGGGTACAATTAAGAATGTAGAATAACAAATAAGTTAATGCAGAATAAGGCATTAATATGTGCTTAATAAGTACTAATAACTAGCCAATATTCTATTAATATTCATGCTAATAAGCAACTAGTTAAATGACCCTAAAATAAAGTGTTACTGTGCATGTTATGGAAGAATGCAAGTACATGCAGGGGGTGTGGCCTCAATGGCACTCAAGTAAGCAGTGTGCTGTGTGCAAGTGACCGAGGAATGTAGGGTACAAAATTCAACTTAAATGTTTTAAACAAAATTATGCTGCAAGATGTTTTTTAACTACATTTAAGTTCCTTGTTATAGGCAATTCTGCATTTTTTTTTTTTAATTCCCAGTTTATTTCCATATATTCCCGTTAGTTTCCATGGAATGTTTCCAGCATTGAAAATTCCCGGAATTTTGCAACCCTACTCCTGAGTGATGCAACAGGCTCCTTCATCTCAAGATTGAATTTAGTTTGAATTTAAGCATTACTGCAGCCATTGTTGGAATACTCTCTCTCCACTGCCAATTTTCCACATTTTGAGCCATTTGTTTGCGATTGTTATGCAAACAATGGATAACCAATTGTTTGCATAACAATTGGTTATGAAAAGCTCATGCACACAGAAGAGGGCAGTATGGCACTTTTAGTGAGTGTTACTCTGCCCTGCAATGCTCGATGCAGCAGTTTAAAAAAATGGCTTTTGCAAGCCTCATTTTTACCGTCCCCAGTTGGTAGCTTAGCCAAAACTTTACTAAAGGTGAAAACTGTGGAAGAAAATAATACTAAACATACAGACCCAAACAGGATACACACATAAAAAGGAAACATGAGAAAAGGTTGACAAGGGCTTGGGATTAAATAACTCTAGATAAAATAGCCTAATATAGTGTAGAATTTGTTCAGAGTATGGCTTTTCCCCCCAGATTATTAATGTTACCTTTTTTTTTAATTTAAAAAAACAGATAGTTATTGTCAAAGCTATCCACATATGCTTGAAACATGATTAAGGTAATACCTCTCTCTGTACTGTTTGTCCAGGTCAGTTCAGTCCCATGGCGATGCAGAATGTTCAGATTTCTCAGACTACAGTAGGATCCCGTGCAGCTTCCCCTATGAACCACCTGCCTCAAATGAACATGGGCTCTGTTTCTCCAGTGAGTAGTTCACGCCGTTCCATTTTCTGTTAGTAATTTCCTTTTTAGAATCTGGAACATTTGACAGCTCTGTACTGGAGTCAAACCTAAATTTCATGGTCATAAATTTCATGTGTAGCATTGCAGTTATTTTGATGTCTTTTGTAAATTGCTCTGTGTGTGCAACCCTTTATAAGGGTTATGTTGATCTATATTTTCTCACTTTGTAGATGGTTATGTCTCCTTCAAGGATGATGCCAGGGCAAGGCTTGCTGGGAAACCATGTAAACAACATGGTGGGCCAGAGCCCCAACCAGAACCAGTTTATGAACCAGACACATTTTCCAACTTCTGCAGGGGGTATAAATGTGAAATTTGCTCAGCAAGCAGGACAGGCTGGTGGTACACAGGTAAGGGGACATGAAGCATGCTTTTCTATTTGGAGGCAGGACAGTTTACAAATTTAAAAAAACAACAAAAAAGAAAAAATAACTGATTTTAAAAACAATATTTACTAACTCAGCATATCTGTATGCTATCTCAGCATAGGGGTATGGGTACATTAAATTATTTATAATACATTATATGGCCAAATATATGTTAACTTCTGACTGATTGCTATAATATGTGCTGTTTGAACATTCCATTTCAGATTTCTGTGCTGTACAGGTGTCCAAAAACCTTTGGCCATATAGTCTATTAGACATTTTAATCATGATTTTTGAAGTGGCAACCATTAGGCATGTGATGGTAGTATTGCAGTGTCTGTCAATCCAGTTGGCTTAAATGTCTGTTGGTTAACGTGGTATCTGTTGCTATGAGACTGCCATTAATAGTCAGTCTATAAATTGGTTGTTTTCCCATTTTGTATAATAGATAGACTTTAATAACCTGCATTTAATAATGTGATATTGGACCAGAGCAACAAAGGACATATATTTGATGTATTTATTTTCCTGTCCAAGAGATAAGCTATAAATGTCTTCACTTGCAAAAAAGATCAGAGATTTTAAAGAAGTAAATAATGTTCTTAAAGTATAAAAGGATTCAGAAAGTATATTTAATTCTGTTTCCCAATAAAGAAAATACACATGATCTATATTGTGAATGGGCTTGCATTACAGTGATTTTTTTTTTTTTCTTCTTTCTTTTTTTTATCACAGGTAAGGGCATTTTTAGGCACAATGTTGAGGTCTTTCACTGTGCAGTGTACCGAACGCTTTGGTTGCTAAGCAGGAAAGGAAAAAGCTTAGGACAGAAAAGTGGCCCATGTTTTAATATATTCAACCTTCTTTGCTATAATTGGCTTGTAAGAACTATGACAAACATCCAGTTAGAGAAAAAAAGGAAAGTCATCTCTCATGTGCAACAAATTATTTGGTATGTCACCAAAATGGTTAGGAACAGCAAAAACAGATTTTTTTTTTGTTTATAGATATTTGTATCGATACATGTCTGTTAATCGATTGTTTCTTTTCTTTATACTTTCAGTTCTCTTTGCAACTAATATTTTCTGTGCAATACTCCCTTCACATTTTTTCATGCCTCTGCCACTGTGCCAGGTGTAGTACATTTTCACAAGCATTAGCAAGTGTTATATAATACGGAGCACATGATTTTTGAGATATTAAAACTTGTGTTGTGTCCTTTAGCTATTAGTGTAACAATATTATGGGTTTAAGACCTGCATCAATACAGAATTCTTTCACAGTGATGTCATTTCAGGTGTGTATATTAAAGATAGTATAGCTTTAAATGCAGGAAAGCCAGTTAGATTTCAGATTGTCTGGTCATGTTTGATTGTCTGGTCATAAGAATTAAAAATTTATGATATTCTGTTTCTCTCCCCCAGAGGGTCTTGATTTTTACATTTACATTTACGGCATTTAGCAGACACCCTTATCTAGAGTGACTTACAACTGAGCAACTGAGGGTTAAGGGCCTTGCTCAGCCCAGCAGTGGTAGCTTGGTGGACCTGGGGTTCGAACCCATGACCTTCCGATCAATAGTCCAACACCTTAACCACTGAGCTACCCCATCCCGTGATGCATGCAGTTTTGTAAGTGGTTGTATTCTTAACAATATAAATGTCTGTGTGTCTTTTATGCAGCCTCAGCAGCAGAACTCTAATCTTTCCATCAATTCTCTGGGCTCCCTGGCTCCACAGACTGCTATGTGCTCCACTCCACCACCTCCTGCCACCACCACTGTTGTCCCTAATCTACAGCACATGGCTCAGCCTTCCACAGCTGTGTCTGCTGGGAATCAAGCCACAACCACCCACATACCCCAACCACCATCAAGTCTTTGCTCCTCCCCCAACTCATCACAGTCACTCTCTCATCTGGCTCAGCTGGAGCCCCCCATGCAGACACAATTGCCACTCTCCGAGCAAGCACAGCACCCTGCCACTCCGGTAAGAATCCATTGTGGCCATTAATGTTCCAGGCTTTCAACAAAGCAGCCCAGGCTTGCTCAGCTCACAGTACTACTTTTATCCATCCATACATTCATCAGTGTTTTTGAAAGAGGGTAAAATCCATATTTTCCTTATCAGTGTAATTTTTTTTGTGATTAGGCCCTTGCTTAATTCTTTCTCATGAATGTAACTTGACAGCTTGATAAGGTAGCAGCTAGCATGGATAACCAAGACCTCACACCTGCATCTGTGGCAGAGGCACACTCAAAGCCAGAATTTATTGCTGCTGTTTGCAAAGCAGAGCCAGAAGAGGTTGTACTAGACCTCAACAATGGCAAGCCGGCACCTGAAACAGAGGTATGAAATACACACAGCTGAAAACATTAGAATGAATTGTTGCTTTTTTTGCATGCACCTTATTGATTTATGTAAATATTTGCAAAAATCTGTAAACCTGAAGTGTATTTAAATTAGTAGTTTTCACTTACTACATTCACGTATATACTTTGTTTATCTGACTTTTATTGTTGTAGTTTATGTTTTTGTTCAGTCTAAGTATAGACTAAGAACTAGTTGTATCTGCAAAGAGCTAGTTGTAGGTGCAGGTTTTCATTCTAATCAAGCTGGAGCCAGTAAATTAGTAATTGTTTAGTAATTAGTCAAAGCAATCATATGAGGTATTTCTTTATGTTCTAATGAAAATAAAAGGCCAAAGTTCATGAATGAGTACAAGTAAAATATTCTTTAACAACTAAATAACAAATAACTATAACAAATAGTGTGTTTATTAATAGTATGTTTATATGCATATGTGCTCTATGCCCGTTTGTGAGAACTAATCTGTGAAGCTATCTGCACACAGTGAATTTTTGCTCATACATCCAATAGAGCAATTGTAATCTTGACAATATTGATCATGTCTGATGTTGGAAGAGAAGGCATGTCTTGCAATGGAGTTGAGGTCAGGGCTTGTGGGGGCCAGACAAACTCTTCACATCAAACTCATTCAACCATGTCTTTACGGACATTGCTTTGTGCACTTGGGCACAGTTGTGCTAGAATAGGAAAGGGCCAAAACTGTTCCCGAAATTTTAGAAGCATAGTATTGTGCAAAATGTCATGATAACATGTTACTGATATTTCTTGTCAGTAACATTTGTTCACTGGAAGTAAGGGAAAGTGCAAAAATGTCATGAAAACATGTTACTGATATTTCTTGTCAGTAACAATTGTTCACTGGAAGTAAGGCCCAACCAATGAAAAACATACCATACCATTATTCCTCCAACAGGAAATTTTAGTTAGAACATTTAGCAAGGCAGCCAATGTTCTCTCTATATCCACAAACCCAGACTCGTTCATCAAGCATGATTCAGCACTCCACAGAACACGTTTGGACTGCTCCAGAAACCAGGGCAGTGTCACTCTACTCTTGCTTGCAGCTGCTTTTCAATGAAAACCCATTCCAAGAAGTGCCTCTGCACAGATTTTTAGCTGATGATGCCAGTGGAAATTTGGAATTCTTCATCCATGGAATCACCAGAGCAGTGGTGACTTTTTTGCACCATGTACCTTAGCACTTGCTGACCTTGCTGTTCCTTTACATGGCCTTCCAATTCATGGCTGAGTTGATGCTGTTCCTAAACATTTCCACAACACCACCACTTACAGTTGACTGTGGAATATCTGGCAGGGAAGAATTTTAAAAACCTGCTTGCAAATTGCAAAGGTGGCATCCTATCACAGTACCATGCTCTTCAGAACGACTCTTTTTTCCACAAATGTTTTTAAATGCCTGCTGCATGGTGCTTGATTTCACTTGTGGCAATGGACCTGATTGAAACACCTAAATTCAATAATTAAGAGGTGTGTCCTGATATTTTTGACTATATGCGGTATATTTCTTCTTCTTCTTCTTCACTAAGATTGTTCGGCGACAAACATTGGGGTGTGGTCATAATTGGGGATAGAGCTAATGTCCGATATATTTTTTTTCCAGGAACCTTGTTTTTCCACATAAAACCACAAAAAACAAGCATGTCATGCAATAAAATTTTGCATTTTTTATTGCCGAATCTATAGGAAAATTGCCTTTTGAACCATTTACAGTAGTCACATCCAGTCAAATGTATGATTTACGTTATATGTGAAACATACTTTTGCAAACTAGACAGTATTTTGGCCAACCTTTTGTAAAATACAAATTTAACTTAAGGAGGTGGAACTATTTTAATGAAATGGCTATCATTTATAATTGGTAGTATGGATTTGAACAAAACTTGAAAGTATGTTCAGTACCCTGTTCTGAGGATATTTGCTCAGGCATGTTCATTTAATGGGGGCTGAGTAAGTTTCAAATATTCAGATTTCTGTAAGATGCTTTTAAAAAATATATACTGTTAAAAGCATTATGCAAATAAGATTTAATTTAATATTGCCATCAGTAAAGATCATTAAATTCCTATTTAGGAGGAAGATGTAAAGCCGGTATCTATTAAGAAGGAGGAGCCAGAGAATGTAGAGCAGAATCAGGAGGCAATAAAGACAGAGGAGAAGAAAACAGAGGTAAAGATAGAAGCCAAACAAGAGGACAATGGTGATAGTACCAGTACAACTTCGCCTACTCAGATTTCACAGACATTCAAGAAGAGTAAGTATGTTTTTAAAGCTTTTTTTGTTCATCCTCTGTTTAGTTAACACTGATCACTGAAGCTCTGTCCTGATATTCTCCCCATAGATTTTAAGCCAGAAGAGCTAAGACAAGCCTTGATGCCTACATTGGAATCACTGTACAGGCAAGATCCAGAATCTCTGCCCTTTCGCCAGCCTGTGGACCCAATGTTGCTTGGCATTCCGGTATATTGCTTCACTGTCCTGTATTTTTTTTAATACCAAAGCACTTTTTATTTAAAAAAAATAAAATAAAAAAAGAATAATTTTTTAAAATTTTTTAAATTTTGGGTTATTAGGATTACTTTGACATTGTGAAGAATCCTATAGACTTGTCAACCATAAAGAGAAAGCTTGACACCGGGCAGTACCAAGAGCCATGGCAATATGTGGATGACATTTGGCTCATGTTCAACAATGCCTGGCTTTACAACCGCAAGACATCAAGGGTCTACAAATACTGCTCTAAACTAGCTGAGGTGTTTGAGCTGGAGATTGACCCAGTCATGCAGGGATTGGGTTACTGCTGTGGGAGAAAGGTAACCATTGTAGTTTTGTAATTGCATAATATTGTGTAGATAATTATATAATGTTAAAGCCCTAAGTTTAGTTGACCGATAAACACACAGAATTTTAGGAAGATGGAGCTTACGTACTGTAAAATCACGTAATTCAATAATAAGAAATAAATTAGGTAAAGGAATGTCATTTATAAATTCAACTCATTTAAGCAAATCGGTTACATGATTCCAATCCTTTATACTGTGCTCTTGGCTGCTACAGTTAATCAAGTGCAGTACAATATAAAGGTGTTCATCAGGACTAGGAATGGATTGAGCCAATGGGAATTCATTCATTAAAAAAAAATTAACTTGAATCAGTGTAATTACTCATTATGTTTCTCATAGCTCTTTTTATCATACAGAGATCCTATTCTAACTTAAGTGTCTATGATTCAATGGTATTAATTGATTTAATTGATCAATTGATTGAATATGTTAAATAGGATTTAGTAACCTAGGAAAAAATCAGGCTCTCAGAAAACACCCTTGATACCCATGGCTGTGTATGGCTAAAAAGAAATAAATAACATATGTCAGTGGGATACCTTTCCTTGTGAATGGTTTTGCATGAATGTACCATTGAAGGACCATTCTTTATGGGTACATATGAAAGGCCCTTAGAAATTTAATAGAGCTGTTTTGTATTTTCTTTTTGGATTTTAATAATGAATGCCATCAATAATGTATGAATCAGCTCCTAAAATACTACAAAAAACTTAAATGATAAACACTCACTTTTAAGGTGTGGTGATTTCTTTATTGTGGTATCTTCAAGTAATTTGTAGACTTTTTCCTTGAACCTTTGGACCCTTTAATGTTTAGTTAAAATATTGTTATATCGACTTTATAGAGAATCTTTGACTTCGGGGTCTCAGTCCTCTTTGGCCCCTGGGTCTGTGCCCAGTAGGCCTTCTCAGTAGTCTGTCTGCTGGAGTGGGTGGATTGTACAAAGTTCCTTTCGGGTGCACATTCATGAGCTAAAACACCCACAACTGCTTAGTGTATCTGTGATTGACCGACCAAGGGTGCATATGCCATCACTCTCACTCAGAAGACACATTTGTGCTTTTAGCATCCCAGCCACAGATGACTGTGGCATCAGAATTTGCCATTTCTGGATGATGGATCAAATACTTTTCTGTTACCTCAGTCAGGAGCCCAAAATGTATGGTTAACAAAACAGTTGTCTGTCTATTTCTACTGGTTTGAGTGAGGAACAAATTCTGAATGTATTCTGTAAAAATAGAAATCTTTGTATGTTACATTATAGGCAAATGTTTTAGGAACAAACATTAATATATATCAATCAAAAGACTCCTCCTGTGTACATGGGAACTACTACATTTGAAATATTTGTCTTTTGACAATGTGTCTGTGTGTCCCTTCACAGTATGAATTTTCACCTCAGACACTTTGCTGCTATGGCAAGCAGCTTTGCACCATCTCCAGAGATGGAACGTACTACAGCTTCCAGAACAGGTATCTGCTTGTTGAACTATGTGAACATTATTGAATGCAATGTACATGCACCAGTAAAGCAATAGTAATAATGACTACATTTCTATACATTTCTATAAGATTAATATACCTTCAGAACATTTTGTATGTCTAGAGCATTTTATTAAATCAATTTATAGCTAGACAGTATAGATTGGGTACAGGCTTTCAAGACATTAATGCCCGAAGACGTTTTGCTATGATGTAGTGTAAGGAAAAAAAAAACAGATTTTGTGACTGACTCTAAAAATGAGTAAAATGACTGTCAGCAGACCGTATGTATGTGCATAAGATCCCACATTTTCTTATGCAGTGACTTCACCTTGAACTATTGAGTAAATGATTATTTTGCTATGTGTTCTTTAGTAAAAACAAGTAAAAACGAAGTAGCACACATCTCCAAATAAATTTTTTTTTCTCAACTTTTTAAATTTTGCTTTGCCCTGGCCTGTATACTCTGTGTTGTCTCTCCATGTGGCTGCCTAATCTGCGCTGTTGTACTGTGCTGCTCTCCATGTAACCATTTGTGCTGTTGTGTGCTGGGTCCAGTTCACCCAAACATGGCCTTCTTGCCGACAGGTATCACTTCTGCGAAAAGTGCTTCAATGAGATCCAGGGCAACAGCGTTACTCTGGGGGATGACCCTGCACAATCTCAAACGTAAGTGAGACATCCTTTGAAGAGGGAGTAGGAGACATCTAACCACATTTCATGTGGCAAAATCAAGGAGAGTGACACCCAAATCAGGATAGTTTCACAAGCTTAGATGATGTTTCAAATTAAATGCCATTTAAATTGCAGCTTTGGTTAAAAAATACATTATTTAATGAGTGGCAAAAGCACAAAGCATTATTTAATAATTATTTGATTAATTTTTGGTGTATGTGAATAAGGATCCAGTGTAGTTTATACATTATTGTGTGTTAAGTCTCTGTTCATGATTTATTAATTAATTGCTCTCTCTTCAGTATGATATTAAAGGATCAGTTTGAAAAGAGGAAAAATGATATGTTGGACCGTGAGCCGTAAGTTAAACCACTAGACAAGCATAACACCATACCTGGATCTTGCTTTCATTAATATATATATAAAAAACTTCGTTTCTGTGCTTATCTTTAACAGTTTTGTTGAATGTAAAGACTGTGGCCGTAAGATGCATCAGATCTGTGTGTTACACTATGATGTTATTTGGCCATCAGGGTAGGTCCCCTTGCTTTGAACGAAAGCTAATTAATTTGCATCTTTTTTTTATCTTTATTAACTTTATTTGTTTGTTTTGGTTTCCATATGTCTGTGTATTTAACAGATTTTTCTGTGAGAACTGCCTGAAGAAGTCAGTGAAAACAAGAAAAGAGAACAGGTTTTCTGCTAAAAGTGAGTTGTTTTTTTAGACTGAATATAGGTAAAATTAAAAAAAAAAAGTTATTCACAAATTATTTGATGAATGTATGAGTTTGTTTGTTTTTTGTTTGTTTTTTCCCTCTCTCTTTTCAAGGATTACAGACTACACGACTTGGCACATACATAGAGGACCGTGTAAATAAGTACTTGAAGAGGCAGAACAACCCTGATGCTGGTGAAGTGTTTGTGCGGGTGGTGGCGAGCTCAGACAAGACAGTTGATGTCAAACCTGGAATGAAATCTAGGTAAATAAGACATGACTAAATTAACATTAAATTATAAACTTACACATGTTCTATTTTGCTCTCGGCTGATAAGCTTCTATTTGTATAGACTTTCTGGGAGAAATCTGTATTGTTTGTTTTGTTTTCATATGTTCTTGCATTCTTGCAGTAACCTGTTCTACAGAGCCAAGTGGTCCTTTTGTCTGGTTTTGATTATTTGGTGTCTTCAGGTTTGTTGACTCAGGCGAGATGGCAGAAAACTTTCCTTACAGAACCAAAGCACTTTTTGCATTTGAAGAGATAGATGGAGTAGATGTGTGTTTCTTTGGTATGCATGTCCAAGAATATGGATCTGATTGCCCCTTTCCTAACAACAGGTAAATACAGTCAATTAATGAGAATTAAGATGCCTTGTTTTCTAACTGTAAAAATCTGATTTGTTTCTTTTTGTCATTTTTTCCCTATTCAGACGTGTATATATATCATACCTTGACAGTATTCACTTCTTCAGACCTCGGCTGCTAAGAACTGCTGTCTACCATGAAATCTTGATTGGTTATCTTGAATATGTCAAGAAACTTGGGTAAGTTTTAAATGCCTGATAAAACAGGGATTGGGGAATTTGTGGGCACAATGATCTCTGAAGAGCTGCGTTACAAATTATACAAATTAAAAAATTATATGAATTAATCTCTGTTAGAGAAAGGGTATTGTTGGCTACTTGCAGAAGAACATGCATTGAGCTGCATCTTTGTCCAACCTAAGGGTCAATCTGCCAGCACAGATTGTGCCAAGGGTCAGAAGTTTTAAAACAACTTTTTTTTTCCCCCACAGTTTTTATTAAAGATTTACACAGTGAAATATCTCAATGTACTAGAAACGTAAAGCATAGAACAATTTAACAAAATTTTATCTAAAAATTTTACCGATCAAGCTGAACACACTTTGGGCATTCTTCCTAAAATGCATAGAAAATATTGTATGAAAAGTTCATCCCATGTCTGGAGAATGTCCATTTCATAATGTGAAGCCTACTGTCTTATTCTTTTCTTCTACGGTAGTTCTGACACAGTCGGGGGGTACTTTTTTGGGTCATTATCTTGCTATTAAATCACGGACCAACTAGGCATATACTAGAGGATATTGCATGACACTGCAAAATGCTGTGGTAGATGTTTTGGTTCGGGGTACCACAATCTATGCATGTGGTTGACTTTGGATCCAGCAGATGAGATTCTCCTCTCATGCTTAACAGTTTGTGTTGCACACCAAGGAACCATCTTTTTAGCTACTCATTGGCATACAAATACCCTGCATGATGGAACAACAATTTTAATTTTGATTTGTTGGTCCATAAGACATTCTTTCAGCCTTCAGTAGTCCACTAGCAGTGCTCCATGGCCCAGGCAAACCTCTTCTTATTTTGCTGTCTTACTGCAACTCAACCTGTCAAACCTGTATCTCGAAGTCTTCCCTGAAACTGAGGCTTGTTTACTTCAACTAGTGTTAGGCTATGCTTGAAGCTGTTCTGTGAGCTGCCTATCATGTAATCTGTTGAGGCTCAGAAACTTGTCTTCTGATTCTGTTGTAGCTTTGGGTCTGCCTGAGTTTTCTCCAGTTTCCAATGTGGTTGAGTGGATCATAACATTGTCAGTGTAGGCAGCCACATGCTGTCGATTGGGTCTCAAGATGATATTCATGAATCTTTGAAAAGTTGCAGTAGCCTCATGCTGGCCAAAGGGAAAAACCCAGTACATCCAGTGGCCACTGGCACTGCTGAAGGTGGTCTAGGGTTTGGTATTCAAGGCCATGACCACTTGCCAGTAACCTTTAGTCAGGTTGAGGGTCAGGATAAAGCAGGCTCTTCCCAGCTATTCCACCAGGTTGTCCACACTGAAAGTAGCAGTGAAGCTCACGAGATCCCTGAAGCCTGCCATCAGGCTGCTGAGGAAGAGATTGACTGGGTGTTGAAAAACAGGATAATTGAGGAATGTGCCAGCCCTTGGTCCAGCCCTACTGTTATTTCATAGTCCAAGACTCTGTGGTGAATTTTGGAAGCACAACCAGGTACCAGAATTTGATAGCTACCCTTCCAAGTCACCACAGAGTCTTTGACTTTTGTCAGGCTTTGACATAACAGTAGGGCTGGACCAGGGGTCAGTTATCCTGTTTTTCAATAATCCTGTTTTATAAATACCAATTATACTGTTTTTCAACACCCGGCCAATCTCTTCCTCAGTGGCCTGATGCTAGTGGGCTTCACCACTACTTTCAGAGGGATTGTAATCTTATACTGCACCTAGGTGCACCAGTCCAGGGATGGAGGAGAACATACTGGTCCACTAACTCAATCAGGTCTTGGTTTTGGGACAGAGTGAGATTTTCCCCTTGCTGGACGAAGGTACATTCCATGGTATGTGGGACACCACTGATGCTGACTAGATTCATTTTTGTAGCAAATTGATATGATAAGCTTGAAGACACCAAACATTACTAGGCTGCTGCAGGTTGTTTCAATATGAGCTCTCTTGCAGGTGAGGTGGTTATATAATAAGATAGCTGGTCTTTCCCAGAAAGCAATGGCATGAGGATGCAGTCTTTCTTATTCCGCGTTTCTCTGGTATCTGTCCTCTTGAACATGTTCAAGTTTGTCTCAATGTTATCTTTGTGGCTCAAGTTCATGAGGAAGTACTGAGTGTCACCGTGAGAAAACTGCTCTTTTATTAATAGTTTTTAACGTGAGGGGTGCCTTTATTTGATGTGCTGTGTAGCAGTGGATTCCAGGCAGAGCTGAGCACCAAAGAGGCAGGACCCAGAGAGCTTTGTGGGGTGCAGCGGGTCTTTGAATGTGTGGGTCCTCAGAATGTGTGCTGCATGTTATGATACTCACCTTGCTTCTCACTGAGGGTGAGGAGTCTTTGCTGTCGCTCTGATTGTCAGTCTTGAGTGCTTCTGGGATGCAAATATGGCACTATCCTTTCAGCACCTGGGCAGTAATCAAGTAAGGAGCGTATTAAGGCTGCATGTGGCGGCGATGCAGGCTCTGCTGTCACAGTTCTTTTTTGCAAATCCATTGAAATGACTTCTTGTAGCTGGAACCCATAGACATTACTTTTATTTTTCAGCAAGTGAAATGCATGTGCAGTTGTATTCAATTCCTTGGCCAATTTCAGAATATTCCACTTTTTTATGTAAAAAAAAAACCCTGGGTTTCTTTTGAAGTATGTCCTGTTCTAATAAATTTGTGTGATCTTTTGTCATTGTTTCTGCTCAGTTTGCTGTGCTCTATTGTGTACAAAAACAGACACTGGCAGAAATCCCAGCCAGTCAGGAGTTTTGCTGGGATTCCTGCGAGTGTCTGTCTTCTTTTATGCCTGATGTTTCTGAGCTGATGTATGTGTACAAAGTATGTGATAATTCCAAAAGCTAATTTTTCTCTTTTTATTATTAATAAAAATTCTACCCACTTATATCTTGAATGAGATTTTTTCTATTAACAGGTATGTGACAGGTCATATCTGGGCCTGCCCACCAAGTGAAGGTGATGACTATATATTTCACTGTCACCCTCCTGATCAGAAGATACCCAAGCCCAAAAGACTCCAAGAGTGGTACCGCAAAATGCTGGACAAAGCCTTTGCTGAACGAATAATTCATGACTACAAGGTAAATTGATGGAACAGTACCACCATATGGCATTGAAACAGTACAAATGATTGAGCCCACTTACTTCTAATGGCTGTATCTATAGTAGCCTTATGTCTTCTGCTGGTCAGATCATTGCCATGAAGTAATATTACTTTATACCTGTTTTGTTACAGGACATCTTTAAACAGGCTACAGAGGATCGAATTAAAAGTGCCTATGAGCTGCCTTATTTTGATGGAGACTTCTGGCCCAATGTTTTGGAAGAAAGTATCAAGGAACTGGAGCAGGAGGAGGAGGAAAGGAAGAAGGAGGAGAGTACAGTCTCCTCTGAGACAGTAGAGGTAAGATTAAGATGAATGAATCATGGAGTTTAAAAAAAGGATTTACTATTTGTTTTTAATTTTTTTTTTTGAAGGGTACCCAAGCTGATAGCAAGAATGCCAAAAAGAAGAACAACAAGAAGAATAACAAGAACAAGAGCAGTGTGAGCCGAGCCAACAAGAAGAAGCCTGTTATGCCAAATGTAGCAAATGACCTATCCCAGAAGCTATATGTAACTATGGAGAAACATAAGGAAGTGAGTTCTTCAACAATTTGTAGATGCATGTAGTTTCCAGTTTGCCCTGTGCACAAATATCAGGGACAGTTGTACATTGAAATCTTTATTGTGAACACATTTCAAATATAAACAGTTCTAAACTCTAAACTGATTTATTATTTATAGATTTCTCCCAACTTCTCTATTCAACCCAGGTTTTCTTTGTAATCCATCTACATGCTGGTCCTGTGATCAACACTCTGCCCCCTATAATGGACCCTGATCCCTTACTCACCTGTGACCTGATGGATGGTCGTGATGCCTTCCTTACACTGGCACGTGACAAACATTGGGAGTTCAGCTCCCTTCGCCGCTGCAAGTGGAGCACTATGTGTATGCTAGTAGAACTGCATAACCAGGGCCAGGACCGTTTTGTCTATACTTGTAATGAGTGCAAGCACCATGTAGAGACACGATGGCACTGTACTGTCTGTGAGGTGAGTTCATGTGTACATTTAGGACCCTGACTCATCTCACCATATTTCATAGGTTTTTTCTTTTGAAATAGCAATTGAGAGAGGATTTCTTTTGCTATAACTTTATAAAAGTTAGTATAGATGAGATTTCAAAAATACTTTTATTTGTCTTCTTCCAGGATTTTGACCTATGCATTAATTGCTATAACTCCAAGGGTCATGAACATCAGATGGTGAAATGGGGTCTTGGACTTGATGATGACAGCAGCAATCAGAATAGTGAGGCCTCCAAGAGCCCACAGGAAAGCAGGCGCCTGAGTATTCAACGTTGCATTCAATCTCTGGTACATGCCTGCCAGTGCCGCAATGCAAACTGCTCACTACCATCTTGCCAGAAAATGAAACGGGTGGTGCAACACACCAAAGGCTGCAAGCGCAAGACCAACGGGGGCTGCCCTGTGTGCAAACAGCTCATTGCCTTGTGCTGCTACCATGCAAAACACTGCCCAGAGAACAAGTGTCCTGTGCCTTTCTGCCTCAATATTAAGCACAAGCTGCGCCAGCAGCAGCTTCAACAACGACTACAACAGGCTCAGTTGATGAGGCGGCGCATGGCGCTCATGCAGGGTCGGACCATGCAAAAACCCCTGCCTTCCCCTAACTCAGGAGCTCCCGGGACTCCAAACGCTCAGCAACAGCAGCCCAGTACACCACAGACACCTCAGCCATTACTTAGCCAGCCCCAGGTATCAAACCAGAACGTGGCCACCATGTCTCAAGCATTCACTAACAATGGCCGCAGTAGTCAGCCACCTACACCAGGCTCCCAGGGGAAACAAGGCCCTCAATCCTCACCACTACATCAGCAACAATCTCCCCTTCCCATGCCCCCACAGCCACCACCACAACAGCAACCAACACTAGCTGCTTTGCAGGTTGCACAGAGTATAGAGACGACAACCAAGTCAAAGCAGCAGCAGCAGCCAGACTTCAGAGTCAACATGAATGGCATGCATATGAACCAGGCTCGCATGGTAACATCCATGCAGATGATGGGGCCTCGAGGTCCACAGACTATACAGGGAATGCAGTCTGGAGCATGGGGTGCTGGGATGCAAGGCCCCATGCAGAATCCACAGACACCTCAGCCACAGCAGGTACCAACACAGCAGGCCACTATGGTACCTCAAAAGCCTCAGGTAATGCAGTCACCTCAGCAGACTGCTCTGATGCAGCGGGCTATGATACAGCAACAACCCCGGCCTATACATGGTGCCGTGCCACTTCAGCCAGTGCCACCTCAATCCACACAACAAATTGAAATGGTCCAGAGAGGGGCAGGCAGCAACATTGCACCAGGTGCCCTTCAGGAGCTATTGCGCACATTGAAGTCACCAAGTTCACCTCAACAGCAGCAGCAGGTTCTCAATATTCTCAAGTTAAACCCTCACCTGATGGCTGCATTTATTAAACAAAGAACAGCAAAGTATCAGGCCAGCCAGCCCCAACAACAGCAACAACAGAACCCACAAGCTATGATTGGTGTACAGCCAGGATTGCAGAATATATCTACCATTCAGAGTGCCCCAATGATGAGGCCAGGGATGCAGTCTGCTGCAGCCCAGGTTATGGGTGCTCTGGGGCCACAGGGCCAACTCATGAATGCTACACAGAATGGCAACCAACAGCTTTATCGCCATCAGCTTATGCGACAAATGCAGCAACAACAGCAGCAAGGAGCCTTGACTCCAGGCCAGGGAAGGTTTCCCCAGCCTCAAGGTGCAGCTAGTTACTCTCAAATCCGCATGCAACAGCAGTTAAGCTTGCATGGAGGCAGTGGATCTATGATGCCAGGTATGGCCCAAATGGGTCAAACTGGAATGAGCATGGACCCAAGCCAAAGCATGTTGCAACAGCGCATGTTGCAGCAACAGCTTCCCCAGCAGATGCTGAAGCAGCACATTGGGTCACCACCTCAAGCCACCTCAATGAGCCCTCAGTCCCATATGCTCCCAGGACAGCAACAAGGCTCACAATTACCTGGACAGGCAATGGTCAATGTTTTGGGCAATCAAGTGAGGTCACCTGCCCCAGTGCAATCGCCTCGTCCCCCTTCACAGCAGCCCCCACATTCCAGTCCATCCCCACACATGCAGCCCCAGCCCTCTCCACAGCATGCTTCGCTGCACTCCAGCTCTCCCCATCCCTCATTGGCTGGACCAATGGCAGGCTCCATAGAACAGGGCCATTTGTGTATGCCAGAGCAGAGCACAATGCTCTCTCAGCTTAACACACCAAATCGTAGAGGGCTGACCAATGATTTGAGTATGGTAGGAGATACAACCGGAGACACATTAGAGAAGTTTGTGGAAGGATTGTAGCAATGACAGATGATAGAGTTGATGTACATTTTCTTACAGTTCTTTGTATTGATATTTCAGACAAAGAATGTGAATGGTTTACATGCAAACCAGTAGACTGCTATTTTTTCCCCCTCTTTATGTGTGTATGTGGGTGAAACACACAATCATTTTTACCCCTTTCTAAGTTAGGCCAGCAACAAAAATAATCTTGTCCTGTGTTTTGTTTTTTTCCCCCAAGGTCTGTACTTTGAAAGGAAATTTCCCTGTTGTTAATTACCGAAGACTTTTTTTAAAATATTTGTGTTCAGACCGTAAGATCATGAGTCACGAGTGATCTTTTTTCTGATGTTTATTTACTTGTTAGATTGTAAACTTGGCTTTGGATATGCACCATTTTTTTCTTGAAACTAAGGTGCTTCTATTGAAGGACCTGTGAATATTTGTACATAATTTTCTCTTCTGCAAAATAAGTGAGCAATTGTAATTGCTGTTGTTTTAAAGGTGCCCGTATTCTTAATTTATTGGCCTGCATTGCAGATGTTTTAAGGTGTAGAATATTGCTTGGTCACTTTGATCAGTCAGTGAAAACACCCATCCCTATCAATGTAAGGGTATCTGATTGCTGATTTTTGCAAAGAAGGCTCTATTCCCTACATAAGGCTTTTCTGTCCTGTTAACTTGAATTGAGCAAGGACAATTCTTCTATGTAAATCATGCAGATTGAGATACTGTACATATGAAGAAAAAACTTTGAGATCATTGTGTATAGACTGATTAAAAGAACTTGTTTCATACTTCTATACAGTATTGTTAAATAAACTGTGTCCAAAAGCCAAAGTTGTGCACTGTTGAGTCTCATAGGAATAAGTCCTGGCAATTCCTCATATACAATAACTGACAAGTCCATTAAAATTCTTTAATTCATCTTCAGTAATTGGATTATCCTATTTAGGAGCCTATCTGCAGAACACAGAGTAGGGATACATGATACACATCATCTCTCTCTCTCTCATGCGCACAGACACGCACAGGTTTGCACACTTTTTTACATCTCAGGACAATTCTATTTAATCTTTCGATGGTGAAAACTGTGTGGTTCCCACATGGACACACACCAGCCCATACAAAAACCACACACAGTCATGGGAGCATTTAATGTGCTTATAGAGATCTGTAGGTCATATTATGTAACACTTGGAGTTTTCCTTTATATCTCTGACCATAAATTGTACTGTTCAGTTTATTTGTTTGTTTCTAGAACTTTCTGGGGAATGCACAATTGTTATTTAGACATTGTAAACAAAGTTTACATATAAAGAGCATAAAAAATCAGTGTGATTTAGGATGGCAATCTATAGGGTACTGTTTGTAGGTGTTTTGGCCACACCTGTTAATAACAGCTCATTAGATGTGGCAGTGTAACTGGATGCTATGATTTCCTAAAAAGTCAGTTCGTTACATTGTCTGCATATCTGCCCTACTACATCTACCAGTGTTATCCTCATGTGTGCTATCTTGGAGCAATCTTGGAGCAACAACAAAAATCAGTTTTCAAACTATCTCTTGAAGCAACATCTGCGCCAGGACCATGTGGCAGGTGCTTTTTCATAATGTTTCTGTATGTGTGTTTAGCCAAATAAAAGGAAATTATTAAAATGGATAAAAAAGCACAGCATTTGTTGGGATGATTGGAAAAATGTGTTATGGACATACAAATCAAGTTTGAGGTGTTTTCATCAAAGAATATTTTGAGGTGTTAAATCGATTAAAATTTGCTGGTTGGAGTGATTGATGCCATCTGTCAAGCATGATGGAGGAGATTTTATGGTCTGTCAGCTTTGGCACTGGTAGTGGGAAAATCTTTATACACTGTGTGCACAATTATTAGGCAAGTGATTATTTTGACCATATCATTTTATCCATAATTTCCACCTCCAAGCTGTATAAACTTGAATGCTTATTGGATTTAATGCATATCAGGTGATGTGTATTTGTGTAATGAGGGAGGGTGTGGCCTAAGTAGATCAACACCCTATATCAAGGTGTGCATAATTATTAGACAGATTCTTCTCCTCAGGAAAATGGGCCAAAAAAGAGTTTTAATTGACTTTTCAGAGTCAATTAAATCTCTTTTTTGGCCCCAAAATCTTAGATATTTCAAGAGTTCTGCATCCCTCTGAAAGACATGCAGAACTCTTGAAATATCTAAGATTTTGGGGCAGATCACAGAACCATCAAACGTTTTGTTGCAAATAGTCAACAGGGTCGCAAGAAACGTGTTGAGAAGAAAAGATACAAATTAACCGCCAAAGATTTTAGAAGAATCAAACATGACGCTACCAGGAACCCATTATCCTCCAGTGCTGCCATATTCCACAACTGCAAACTACCTGGAGTGTCAAGAAATACGAGGTGTTCAGTTTTCAGAGACATGGCCAAGGTAAGAAACGCTGAAAACCGACCACCTCTGAACAAGACACAAGTTGAAACTTCAAGAATGGGCCAAGAAATATCTGAAGACAGATTTTTCAAAGGTTTTGTGGACTGATGAGATGAGTGACTCTTGACAGACCAGATGCATGGGCCTGTGGTTGGATCACTGGTTGGATACAGAGCTTCACTTCGACTCAGACGGCAGCAAGGTGGAGGTGGGGTACTGGTGTGGGCAGGTATTATTAAAGATGAGCTAGTTGGACCTTTTCAGGTTGAAAATGGACTCAATCAACTCTCAGACCTACTGCCAATTTTTAGAAGACACTTTCTTCAAGCAGTGGTACAGGAAAAAGTCTGCATCTTTTAAGAAGACTTTGATTTTTATGCAAGACAACGCTCCATCACATGCATCAAAGTACTCCACTACGTGGCTGGCCAGTAAAGGCCTTAAAGATGAAAAACTAATGACATGGCCCCCTTCTTCACCTGACTTAAACCCTATTGAGAACTTTTGGGCCCTTCTTAAGCAGGAAATTTACAGTGAAGGTAAACAGTATACCTCTCTGAACAGTTTCTGGGAGGCTGTGGTTGCGGCTGCACAAAAAGTTGACCAGATCAAGAAACTGACTGACTCCGTGAATGGAAGGCTTGTGACTGTTATCGAAAAGAAGGGTGGCTATATATTTTTTTTTTGAAATTTCAGAAATGTTTACTTGTAAATTTTGAGTTTGTTTATTATTCTCACTTTAGCAGGTGAAAATAAACAAGTGAGACGGGAAAATCTGTTTTTCATTTAGTTGCATAATAATTCTGCACACTAATAGTTGCCTAATAGTGGTGTACATATATTCTCTTAAGAAAGCCAAAACTTCACTTTGAGGGTTTGTTAACATTTTGGATTGAACAAGAGCACTGTAGTTGTACAATAACAAAAGTAATCCTCAAAAATACAACTTGCCTAATAATTGTGCACACAGTGTAGGTTAAAATCAATCATTTTTGGATGGTATATGTCCATCATGCCAATTAAACCTGTTATATTTTAAATTTTGAAATTTCTCTATATTACCTGAATAAACTGACAACTAGAATGTCAAAGGGTTTCAAGGCTGTAACTGCTGCAAATGGAAAATCATCATTTCTAACCTCATCAATTATGACTTATTTTATTTTTTTGGATTTCACAGAAGCTCTAATAAATATCATTATTGGTACTTCAACTACGGTATTTATTTCACCCTGTATTTTTACCGTCAATGACGACATACATTATAATTTTCAATGCTGACCACCTGTGGTCAGCCTTTGGCGTACTTTATTTATATATTAATATATAAACAATGTTATATTTGTATATGTAATTTGTATATTAGGATGGTATTTGTGTTGTGTTGTCTAAGATGTGTGTGTTTAATGTATTGTGACCCAACACCAAATGCCTAATACATGTATAAAGTGGATAAGGTCTGAAATGGAATTTGGTTCTCCACCATACTGAACAAGTGAAAATATTGTTTAGAAGAAAAAGCACAATGTAGATACATATGTAATGTTAGTTTGGCTTGCTCACTATTCTTATTAGGGGAATTTTAGTGAACTTCTTATAGAATTTATTAAATTAAATTTTAAAAATCTTTGGAGAGTGTATAAAATTGCCAACTTTCTAACATTGTATCCAATTCCTTAGACCTTATATTGAACAAACCATCAACCATTAATTCAACCATAATTTCCTTGATTTTTTCCTCAAATGGGTTTCTGAAACTTTACCTTATGCAGCAGTTCAACAAGAATCTGGAGGTAACATGCTTGCATTGCTTTTCCTATTTTTTGGGGAATTCCCTGATTACATTTGCTGAAAGTGTTGCACTGATTCACTGGAGGTCTGGTCACATCTGGAGTGATGCCTTGGGAAGCCAATCAAGGATGATTGGACAGAGTGTAATCTTACATATATTTCAGGAGAAGGCTTAATGTAAATAGAATTGTTACAGTGGGGAGTTACTGGGGAGTTACTGAGGGGTTCATTCTCAGTGCTGGTCCCCCAGTTTAAATGGGAGAGTTGTGTGAGGAAGGGCATTTGTCAGAACCTGTCCCAGGCCAATCAAGACTGGTGATTCTTGATGTCATGGGTTTCAGGCAGGTCCTGGGGCTTAGCAGAACCATATGTCGATCGATCTCCAACTTCCTTATGAACAGAAAACAGACAGTACAGGTGGACAAACGTGTCTCATCCTCCCTCACCCTCAGCACTGGTGCCCCCAGGTTTGTGCTCTGAGCCCCATGCTGTACTCTCTATACATATACAATTGCACAGCCACTTTCAACTCCACCACAATTATTGTTTGCTTAGCGTACCATATGTACTGAGCTCCCAAGTGGTGTACAACGAAAACCAGAAAGATGGTGAAGGACCTCAGCCATCCAAATAACAGACTTTTTCTATCTTTCGGGCCCTCAACCAGGTTATATAAATTTTTTTTAACATGTATTTATTTCATCTTTATATTGTATCTTCTTTGTTTTATTTATTTTTTATTTAATCATTGTATTTTATTGAATATTGGCTATTTTTATATCAAGGACAGTCGTAAAAAGCATTTCACTACATGCTGTACTGTGTATAATTGTGTATGAGACATAAAATTTGAATTCTAAACATTCTTATTGACCAAATCAAAATGAGGTTGTAACTAGAGCTGGGCGACATGTCCTATAGATTAAATCCCAGATTTTTTTAAATAAAATTTTATTTAAATTATTTAATTAAAAAAACACAAATTAAACACCAGAGACTATAGGATAGATTTTTTTTTCCATCGAGTACAGTGTATTACAGTGAAGTTACTGACTTTTTTAGTATTCGCTTTTCGGGATTTGCACTTTGCAGACGGTCCCTTGGAATCTGTTTCTCGGTTGTCTGCACATAGAGACTTATGTATTTTGTCATCATTGTGTTTGAGTTTATTTTGTGTTAGTAAAAACACTTCTATTTGAATCTTCATCGTCTTTGGACTTAAACGTGACATTTATGCTATCTGTGTTGGTGTGTTTTTACATTAAAGTGTGGGTGTCTTTTTTTAAAGGGGGCACGGTGGCTTAGTGGTTAGCACGTTTGCCTTACACCTCCGCCTTGTGCATGTGGAGTTTCTCCCCGTGCCTCGGTGGTTTCCTCCGGGGACTCCGGTTTCCTCCCCGGTCCAAAGACATGCATGGTAGGCAGTGTTGTCTTCGCTATTTAAATTTGTCAACTTTCACTTTTACTCCACTACATTTCCTAGATAAAATTTATACTTTTACGCCGCTATATTTCCACTAAGCATCTTCTTTACTCGTTACTACAAAATAAAATCAGCCCCACACAGCCACATTTTTTACTGTGTTACCGCAAAGAGCCGCATTATACACATGGGCACACATGAACATCACCTGCCATTTTGAGAACGAACTTGACACAAATTGTTTACTCAAATGATCTTGCTCCTACTGGGAAACTTTGACGTATTTTCATACCACTCACATGCGTGTTTGACGCAAATACCGTATTGAACTCAAGCGAAGCAAACACGCACATTAAAAAGACACAAATACAAACTTCGATATGAACATAAGAGCCGCATGCGGCTCGGGAGCCGCGGGTTGGCCACCCCTGTCTGAGACGACCACCCCAACGATAGTGGTGAACAGGGTGGAGAAGATAACGTTATACACCCGTTAAACATTATATTGCAAAAAATGTTTCTGTACATTGGAATGAAAGATTAGAAGAAAAAGCACAATACTGGATGAAGTGCCTCTTATGCCTACCGAAAATCACTGAAATTTTACTTTTTACTTTTACTTGAAATACTTAAGCACATTAAATATCAGAAAATTACTTTTGATACTTAAGTACAGTATATATCAGATACTTTAAGACTTTTACTTAAATAATATTCTAAAAGGTAACTTTCACTTCTACCAAAGAGTTTTTCCTAGCACGATACTTGTACTTTTACTCAAGTATTGCTTTCTAGTACTTACACAACACTGATGGTAGGTTGATTGGCATCTCTGGAAAATTGTCCGTAGTGTGTGATTGCGTGAGTGAATGAGAGTGTGTGTGCCCTGCGATGGGTTGGCACTCCGTCCAGGGTGTATCCTGCCTTGATGCCCAATGACGCCTGAGATGGGCACAGGCTCCCCGTGACCCGAGAATAGTTCGGACCCTCATTAGAGAAGTCCCTGCACATCAACACACTTCTCAACTTACCTTTCAAGTTTCTTTAACTTTATCAATTTCTCTTAAAATGTTCTCTGTACAAGTAACTCTGATTTTTAAATTTTTTTTCTGTGATTTTTATTACTCTCAGAGTTGAACCTAACATTAATACATGCTTTAAAACATGAATTTTGGTGTAAAAAATAAATAGTCTAAGACTCTTTGAATGTTATTTATATTATTAATATTTCTTCTTAATGTTTTCAACTGAATGCCGCTTAAATTATTAAGTACAATTGAGTAGCTGTAATTATTTATTCTTAAATGCATTCTTAAATGTTTACTCTTAAAGCTGTAATTATTTAATCACTTGTCGAAAGTAAATTGTTTTGAGTACATTTGTTGTTGAGTGTTTCATTTACCTTTTAGTTAATACGACTTTTACATACTGTTAGCTGCATGTGGGGCACATATGGGTCGTTAGATTTTAACAGAACTCAACCATACTAAAATTGCATATAAGGCTCACATATGGGCCACATTAAATTATTGTAGCTGGGACGGCAAACACAAACTAATCTGGGTCACAGCTCAGCTGTTTATCTGGCCCAAATCTGGGCCAAAGGAAATTTGCTGACTGGGATGTCCCTTCCTTGCATTAAGAAGTATGAAAAGGAGGTCTGTACCTGTGAGTCACTGTCGCAGACTGCCAATGCCCAGCCTAGCGCCCTCCCAGTGAGCAATGGCATCAAGGAAGCATACTTTGTGGAGTCCACATGATAGACCTCTGGCTAAGAGAAGAAGAATATGTCACACTGGCAAAGACAACCGCAGCACCAGTCTGCTGATCCATCAATTTTTTTCAGGAAGAGCTGGTTCAAACCTACCAAGGCCTGCAGCAAGTGTTTGTTGCCATCCTGCAGGGTCGTGAGCTTCTCATGATAGCAATATGATGGCTTGAAGTTTTGAAACATCCACTGGATTCATGGCTGGTGAAGCTTTCTGAAACGCAGGGTCACGCAGTTTATTATAACAAATTCAAGGCTAAGAAGTCCAAACTTGACCAAGTCTGTCAAAAAACAGAGGTCAGTAAACACACAAAAGCAGTCCATGAGGCAAACAAATCCAAAGAATGCAAAGACAAAGAGCAAAAGTTAAGAAACAAAACAGGTCAATGAACACTATGACAATCACAAAAAATGCAATACTTCACACTGAAGTTTTTGTGAGCATGGTTTAAATAGTCTAAAACCAGGGAGTAACCCTTGACCAGGAAGTGGCTCAATATTCGGGTGAGGGCTTCCTCTAACTGTAGCTTGTTTATTGAAGCTGCAGGACAATTACCTAGTAATGCATTAGAATAGTCCAATCTAGAGGTCACGAATGTTTCTTAGTTTGGCAATATTTCTAAGGTGGAAGAAGGCTGTTTTTGTAAATGTGATATACAAAAGACAAGTTGCTGTCTAACCCCCCACATCTTTCACTGTCAGACTTACGGAAGTCCTAAAAGGCCATGTAGTATTAATTTTTTTCTTTCTTGTTTAATCATTACCACAAGGCAGCTAAAGCACAGTAAGGCATCATCAGGTATGAGCGCATTTGGTTTTACTTTCATCAGGGACTCACTGAAACTAAAACACCACTTTGTCTGTCAGTGATTAAAAACTGAAATATATGTGCGGCTAGTTTATCTGTGCTTTCTGAAAAAGCGGCTGTCTTAACCGCAGTAGGGTCGACAATAAAGTCAGCCTCCTTCTTGTGTTGGATACTTATGTGGAAGGTGTCAAACACTCACAAACAGAGAACTGTTTCAGTTTGAGTGAGTCCCTGATCAAAGTAAAAGCGAAATCCATGATGATGTGTAACTGCACTTTTGCTGCCTTTAGAACAAGCACTTATGCTGAGTTCGCAAGAAAATGAAGTTGTGATCACGAGAAAACAAGAAAGAAAAAATATAATAATGCCTGTCCTCTTAGGACTTCCATACAAACTATAGTAACCGTACATCCTTCTAAATGCAAGCTGAAGTGCGTTTTCTTCCGTGTACAGGTTTTTGGAATGATTTGGAAGTATCTCTGTCTTATCAGAATGTAATAATAGAAAATTACAAGTCTTCCAGTCTTTCATATCATTAACACACTCAGTTAACCTACTGTACACAATTTATATATTTCATCTACTTTTGTTGACTTCTGTCATATTCCTTACTATGCGATGTTGTGTCTAAATAAATAAATACATAAATAAATAAATATGAAGTCGGGAATGCCCTACAATACTTTACAGTCGCACTTTAATTTTTACCACCTTTAAAATATCATCGTTACACGTTTAAGTAAATTTATACTTGAGCTGCAGAAATACGCTTAAGTACAGGCACATTCAAAGCGTCCGATAACGTCATCAGTAAGCGCCACGAGAACGTCCTTGTTTCATGGTATTTTTCCCACACGCCTTTTCTTAGAGTAATAGGTCAAATCGCAACTTAGGAGAGATGTCTCGGTGTTTGACACTACTTAGATTTGTTCAGCACACCCGTGGAAATGCCAGACCTTTCTCATGTAGCCGAAATTGGAGAGGCACAGCGACATTCATTCGAGGTAACGGTGAAATTGGCATCTTGGAGAATTCCGATTAATTACTTGGACATTAATATACCAGTCAACCAAATACAGTTTTAATTAGGCTCGCTTCTTAATTAAGACGTCGCCACCGCAGGTGATATAATTCTCGAATTAGATTTTTATTTTCTATCATAAGAGACAAGTATTATTATCTGTGTAGGATTAGTATAAATATGAAACATTCTGTGCACTATAGTGTGACATGCTGACTTTTGTTTTCTAGGCAATGAAAGACCAAGGATGAAACAGTATAGCACTGAACTCAGACTCTGGAGCCCAAACCATGTTGGTGTGAAGTTAACCTTCCGTTCCCATAGCACTCAAACAGAAAGTGCTGAAGACGAAATTCTCAACAATATTATTAATGACACAGAGAAAATTCAAGGTAACTGTTGATTTACTACTTATATAAGTTGCTGTATTATGTTGTGTGGTGGAAATCTGAGAAAAATAAGTCAAAAAGACCAGGGAGACTGGTAACAGATGAGATAACAGCAAATAAGTTTATTCTCTGCAGAGTAACATCTGCCATACACAAACAATATTGAGCATATGAGAGAGGTGCCTTCCAGTGCATTTCAAAAATAGTCGCTCTTCCATTGTAACTAACTCATCACTGTTCCCATGAGAAACAGGAAACCCACCTATGAGTGAGGTTAGAGAGTAAGGCACGTGACCTGCTGCAGGAAAACAAGGAGTGCAAACTCCACACAATGTTTTTTTTAATATGTATAAGAACATGTTGGTTATTTTTCCCATCACAATGCCTCTTTTTTTAGTATTGATTCCCTCCTTTATCCCGCCACTTCAGTATTGGAAACATAATTACTTACAAATTTACATACAAAGTTCTGCTAATAAAACATTTCTTTATTTTATATATATCCCTGCCTGTCAGCTTTCAGATATGTCCTCACTACCTAAGGATTTTTGAAAAGTTATATTGCTTTTTTGGGGCAGACAGATAACCCTTTATTTAGCCCCTATATATTACTAAGTTAGATATGTTAGATATGTAAATAAAGTGCAAACAATTAATTTACTCTTCCAGCATCAAAAAGAGTAAATTAGGAGGTTTAAGGTAGAAACACTGTTGTTGCTTAAGGCGAGTCTCAGTCCCGCTGACCCATCCCGCTCCATTATAGTGAATTTTTGTCTCTCCTCTGTCAGGGCTGTTTCTGTCAACTTGTTAGTTAGACCTCATGCACATGGAATAACACAACATCCACAGAGATTCAGGACACCAATTAGATAATTGCTGCTACCAAGCCAGAAAGGATCAGTCATTTCCACTTTCCAAACCATGTTTCCAAAAAGTTTGTCAAAGAGTCACCTACACCTGAATTTTCTGCAAGTTTATTGGCTAATGCTGTAAGTCCTTGATGGACCCTGGTTATTGAGCCTTCAGGGGCAGTGTTATTTGGAATGAAGGTACAGCACACAGCGCCAAACATCACAGGTCTATAGCAAATCTATTTTGCCATGCCATGAGGCTTGTGGCATCCAGATGTTTGGCTATACCTTTAAGACCATCTCTGGTGAAATTTATGAATCTTTGCTGATTGTAGTATATGTAGTTGATCCAGTCCACGTTCTTATTTATGGTGACCCACCAGAAGATGGATGATTTGAATCCCAAGGCAATTAGATTTCTTGGTTTAAACTTTGTAGAAATTCAATAGCAGAGTTTATTACTCCTATATTAGTATCAGAACTTGGGGTTAGCTTAAGCGTGTCGTCTTTGCCAAGCATAGGAAAATCTTTACCTCACATTTCTGGACAACTCTCTGCACCCATCAACCACTCTCAAATTAAATTTATTTGAAAAGTGCTTTTAACAATTAATTGTCTCAAAGCAGCATTTACAGAAGTATAGAAACAGATGAGAGAGAGAAAAAATTATAATTTTATATAAAAAATATAACAATGTTTCAGATCATTGAACAATTTTAAATAACACAAGTAAACACAAAATGCAGTTTTTAAATGAAGGTTTTTATTATTAAAGTGAAAACAAAATCCAAACCCACATGGCATTGTGTAAAAAAGTGTTTGCCCCCTGTTAAAACATAACTGTGGATTATCACACCTGAGTTCAATTTCTCTAGGCCTGATTACTGCCACACCTGTTCACAATCAAGAAATCACTTAAATAAGACCTGACTGACAAAGTGAAGTAGACCAAAAGATCCTCAAAAGCTACATATCATGCAGAGATCCAAAGAAATTCAGGAACCAATGAGAGAGAAAATAATTGAGATCTATCAGTCTGGAAAAGGTTATAAAGCCATTTCTAAAGCTTTGGGGCGCCAGCGAACCACAGTGAGAGCCATTATCCACAAATGGCGAACAGTGGTGAACCTTCCCAGGAGTGGCCGGCCGACCAAAATTAGCCCAACAGCACAGCAACGACTCATCCAAGATGTTACAAAAGACCCCACAACAAAATCCAAAGTACTGCCTCAGATAAGGTTTGCCTTACTTGCCTCAGATAACATCAGGGTCCATGACTTCACCATAAGAAAGAAACTAGACAAAAATGGCCTGCATGGCAGAATTCCAAGATGGAATCCGATATGCTGAGCAAAAAAGAACATAAAGGCTCATCTTAGATTTGCCAGAAAACATCTTGATGATCCCCAAGACTTTTAGGAAAATACTCTGTGGACTGACGAGACAAAACTTTTTTGGAAGGTAAAAGTAAGGTCCATCCAGTCCATCACACTACCACCACCATTTTTTACCGTTGGTATGATGTTCTTTTTTCTGAAATGCAGTGTTATTTTTACTTACATAAGTAAAAAATGTAAAACTGTAAGTAAAAAATAATACTGCATTTCAGAAAAAAGAACATCATACCAACGTTAAAAAATGGTGGTGGTAGTGTGATGGACTGGGGCTGTTTTGCTGCTTCAGGACCTGGAAGACATGCTGTGATAAATGGAACCATGAATTCTGCTGTCTACCAAAAAGTCGTGAAGGACAATGACCATCTGTTCGTGACCTCAAGCTGAAGCAAACTTGGGTTCTGCAATCCCTTAATTCTACAAACTTTTTTTGTCAGAGAGATAACTAATAAACACTTTTAAATGTAAGACTATTTTCAACGTATTCCTAGTGACAGAGGACCACACTAGACAAGCTGAAATTTTGCTTTAGTAAGTGTTTATGATAGAGACATGAAACAATAAACATATTACACAACATACCTTAGAAAAATAATATTTTTCGTCTAAGATACTATCTTCCAATTTGGAAGATACATTTATGCTAGTTGTAATTAGACAAAAACAAAAGCATTTTCCAAAATACATAAGGAGAAAATGAAAAGTTCAAATGAAAATGACTGTACATAATCATTGATTGGAAATAAAACTTAATTTACACACTGAAACAGGCAAGAAACATGTGGCAAATGATTCAAAACAAAAATGCAGATTTAGTAACACTTTTCGTTGCACAGGTTGCACAGGAGTGGAACCCAGTGTGGTTGTCTGCTGTTATAGCTCATCCTCCTCAAGGTTCTGTGTAACAGTGACGTAATTTCCAGAAAGAATAATGCATATCTCTGAATGACCTATGGTGATTTCACATAGATTGACCAAATTGAAATTTGCAAAACAACTTTATTCAACAGCTGAACCAGGCATTCTATGGCACTATATATATGGCCTCCTGGTGGTCCAGTGACAGGATCCTGTTATCTCTATCCACGGCCCGGGTCCGAGCTAACCCAGCCATTGAAGTGTGAAAAATGGGAGGGTTGCGTCAGTAAGGGCAGCCGGTGTAAAAACCTGAGAAACTATTATTAAATTGCTCATGTCTACAGCCTAAATAACATTTGATCAGATTTACTTAAATTTTTGTTAGATTTTATAAAGAGCAGAACATTTCAGAATCTTATGCTGGAACACATGAATTTTTTTTTTTAAGTTTAAATGATCATTAAAGAATGACAAGAAACACTGAAAAAAAAATCTGCCCTGGAAATAGCATGCAGCCTGTGGTGTGTTGAGCAGTGGCTACATCTTTTGTTACACTCCAGATAACCAACCAACAGAATACAAGAACAATCTGTCTTGATTGCATCTGTTTTTGTATTCTTTTTGAACTGTTTAGTCTGAATACCGTATATAAAAGGTTTACCTCCCTAATATGGGCTAAATGTTTCCACAAGGCAAAATATTTAGTAACTTTATTTCCCCCCTTTTTTTTAAGGGTCCTATTCTAAGCATGAGTTCCAGGCAGAAACTAAAAAGTTGCTGGACATTGTGGCCAGATCTCTGTACTCTGAGAAAGAGGTAATGAATAAAGCAAACATATTTATCAAAATGCTTTTTTATCTAACAGTATGACGTGTAATAACCCTGTGATAAATTAGGTCTGTGAAACTTCCATTTAACGTCAGCAAAATAGGTCTTTCATAAGGTATGAAAATAAACTTCCCTTGATGTCTTAGAAAAAATGCTTGGTAACACTTTTTTGCATTGAAATTATATAATTATAGATATATACATAAATTATATTGCCCAGTTTTAGGGTCTAAGGTGCTTATCAGTATTGCATAGTGATTACTGACTCAGATTGAAAGAGCACTATTTAAATGATTCTTATTTTAAGACCCTGTGTTTGACCAAAACTAAAAAGTAGTGTTACTAAATTTGTAATAATTTAATAATCAAGAAAGAAATCACTTTATCATCATGAAAATGTATGTTTTAACATTTTCCTAGTTTATTCCAATTTCTAGTAACAAATTTCAAAGTAAAATTTGGATTTGAAATATGTTTAGGTCAATATGCTTTAGCCTTAATTTCATGGCTATGTTTGTAACATGTCAGAATTTAATGACTGCTTCCTTTCAGGTGTTCATAAGAGAGCTTATCTCAAATGGTAGTGATGCGTTGGAGAAGTTGCGATATAAGCTTATTACAGGAGGAGGAGATTCTGAACCTTTGGAAATCCATCTACAGACTGATGTAGCTAGAGGCATTTTAACTATTCAGGTGTGTTTCAACTGTAAAGATGTTTTTTTTCTACAGGTTTTATTAGATTGTTTACTGCATTATGTACAGCTAATTTAATTCGAATGTTGAAAAATATTACTTTAGGACACTGGCATTGGGATGAATGAAGGGGAACTTATAAGAAACCTGGGCACCATTGCATGCTCTGGCTCTAAGGTTTGTCACATTGCACACTGTTGTCTCTAATCAGCAGATATATTTCAAAACCTCCTTGACAATATTATATTATTGTATTATATTGTTCATGTTGTTTGTTCTTCAGGCTTTTCTGGAGACTCTTCAGAGCCAAGCAGAGGCCAAAAGCAACATAATCGGGCAGTTTGGTGTTGGGTTTTACTCTGCATTTATGGTGGCTGACAAAGTAGATGTTTACTCTCAGAGTGCAGAGCCTGGTGTTCCCGGATACAAGTGGTCCTCAGACGGGTAAAATAAAAAATCAAAAATTTATGGTGTAGGGTCTTTTTGATTTTCACTCTAGTTCCTGAATTTCACTGTACACACACACATTTAAGCATTAATTAATTTAAATTGTATTTATATAGCTGTTTTAATAATAAAAATTGCTACAAAGCAGCTTTATAGTCATATATACAGTGCATTCAGAAAGTATTTAGACCACCTTGAAAAGACTGAAATATCACATGTACATAATTGTACATGTACAATGTACATGTACATGTACATAAATGTACATACAGCCTTCAGTCTTTTTGGGTAGAACATTAACAAGCAATGCAGTCCTGGATTTTCTGCCATTCTTTGAAAATTCTCTCAAGCTCGGTAAGGTTGGATAAGGACCGTCATTGGACAGCCATTTTCAGGTCTCTCCAGATATGTTCAAGGCCTTTGGCCCAGTCTGAGGTCTTGAGCATTAGTTTTATTGAATATCTCTGCTGCTGAAAAACACCCCAGAGCATGATTCTGTCACCACCATGCTTTAATGTGGGATGGTATTGGGAAGGTTATGAGCAGAGTCTGATTTCCTCTCGACATAACGCTTAGAATTGAGGCCAAACAGTTTAATCTTGTTTTCAACAGATCAGAGAATCTTGTTCCTAACAACAAGATCTTTCATCTAGCCACTCTGCCATGAAGCCCAGATTGGTGGAGGGCTGCAGTGACTTTTGTCCTTCTGGAACTTTGTTCCCTCTCCACACAGGAACTCTGGAGTTCATTCAGATTGATTGCTCAGTTTGGCCGGGCACCCAGTTTTGGGAAGAGTCCTGGTTGTGAGATTTGAGATTAATTTGAGATTAATGGAGGCCACTGTGCTGCTGGGAATCTTCAGTGCAGCAGAAATTTTTTGTAGCCTTCCCCAGATCTGTGCGGTGCAACAATCCTGTCTCTGAGTTCTGCAGACAGTTCTGTTGACCTCATGGCTTGGTGGTTGTTCTGATATCCAATGTTAGCTCTGAGGAACAATCAGGAGAAATAGGAGGCACCTGAGCATTGCTGCTGAGGGTATAAATATTTATGTACGTGTGATCTTTGTTTTTCTTTTCTCATACATTTGTAGAACACTTCTAGAATCTGTTTTCACTTTGTTCATTATTTTGAACAATCAGGCTGCAACATATGCAAGCCATATGTCGACAAAAGGCTCCTTGAAAAGATCCAGTCCCAAGGAAACCCATCCTTTTCTGAGAAACATAGTGTCTTTATGAATCATTACGAGATTAGGGTCATTTTATTTATTTATTTATTTTTTCAATATAGTTTTGAAGCCATCTACTTTTCAAAGACTGAGACTTGAGTGTAAACTCCTCTTCTTAGCAGGTGCAGTCTTTAGTCTCTTGAATGAAAACTTGTAGAAAGGACATGGTTTACATTATTTGCTGTCCACGGTCACCCAAATGAGGATGGGTTCCATACTGAGACTGGTCCCTCTCAAGGTTTCTTCCTCATATCATCTCTGGGAGTTTTCCCTTGCTACCTTTGCCACGGTCTTGCTCATTAGCGATAGATGTTAGAGATAAATAGTAACTTAATATGTAAGATTTTTTAAGATTTTTTTAAGAAATTGAATTGAATTAGGGAAAGCAGGTATTTTGGGCAGCTGTAACTAACATGTGGTTCAAAAGGGGGTTTAGATGGGAAGAGAAGAGGCGGATTATTATGCACTTTTCCTGTAATGGGTCAATCTGGTTTAAACCTACAGCAAGATTAGCTATAACAGCATAAGTGAAGGAAAAAGTGGCATAATCTTTTTTCTATACAAGATGAAGAAAATGTTTTCCTAATGTAATCTACATGAGGTTTAAATGAGAGATTTGATTCATACTGGAATTATACCAATGTGTTTTAATACTGTGCTTAGTGCAAATTAAAGGCAATCCAGATTTCCCTGGTCTGGGTCCCAGCTTCAGAAATAATTGATCACCTGGTAAATGGTCCTCCCCTTCAGGTGTTTCTGGTTTAACTATAGCCTATGAGTAATATAATTTTTGACATGAGCAAAAATAAGTTTTGTTAATAAAATAAATCATGTACAAGCAAAGATTACAGCATCAATTGTTCACTTGGATTTGTCTCCACCAAATGGTCATACTGACATGCTGTCATTACAGTCCTTGCATGAACTAATTAAAAATACTTGTTCCTAGCTAACAAAAAGGTTTTTTAAACTACTGGCCTATTTTATTTACCATCGCTTGTCATCTGGTTGTGTCTATAATCGCCAAACCTGTCCTTTAGGAAAAAACACTGGTCTCTATCATGCTGAGAATTATTGCAGTACGCCTGAAAGGAGATTCCTTATATGTTGTGATGTCCTTGGATTTTCATGCATTGTGCATTGTGAGATCATGTGGGTGGAAATGTATTGTTGATATGAAAGGTCAGGAAAATGGCCAGGTTGCCAGAGCTGCTAGGAAAGATTTATTTATTGTGGTGAGCAGAAAAGCATCTTAGAATTCTCAAAACATCAAACCTTGGGGCAAGTACAAGAAAAAACTAAGCTTTTTGGTTTATGGTATACTATGATCTGAAACCTAGTGAACCAGTGTTAATGTTTTAATTGATAACTTTTAAAGCACTTTTTTAAAAAGTCTGCTAAATGATGTAAATGTAGATCTGAGGTTATTGGCACACTTACTAAACTAAGCAAATGAGGACTACAAAAATAGTCTGAATGTGATTTTTTTTTTTCTTCTAATCGTCACTTCTTCACTTTCTATGAGTTTTGATGTGTTGTGCATTCTTAGATTCTTTTCTGATCATCATGGTTCTGTAGTGTGTCATTTGGTTGCAGTTGGTAGTAGTGTGTCATTTGGTTGCATTTGGTTCTTGGTGTAAAGTTGAGAAATTTGTGTGTTACTAGCACAAGCTAACTATGCTTTGCTGATATATTTGGCGCAATACATTCAATATACATATGTTAAAAGATAAACACGCATTTTGGTGACATTGGGCAGAAATGAGAGAGAGACATGTGGTTATAGTTAAGTTTTTGAAAGAAAAATTTTCTGCAGCTCAGGAGTGTTCCAAATTGCTGAGGCCAGTGGGGTGAGACAGGGCACTAAGATTGTCTTACACCTGAAAGATGAATGCAAGGAGTTTTCTTCTGAGGACCTTGTTAAAGGTAACCTTCATAAATAAATGATTAGTTGTTATTTATATGCTGTCTTTTTAGCAGCAGTCTTATAATATTGTTTGTGTTTATCATTATTTAAAATTATGTCCTGCAGCGGTTGTGAACAAGTACAGCAACTTTGTCAGTTTCCCCATTTACCTGAATGGCAGAAGACTGAACACACTGCAGGTGAGTAGCTCTACCTAAATATACTCGACCTATTAGGACATACTCTTTATTTCACTTATTTTTTTATGATTTGCTCATGAAAGAAATTATTTAGTGACGATTTTTAATGTCTGGATTACACTGTAATTTTGAGTCATGTTAGGTGCATTATGTTTGCTAATGTTAGATGCATAATAATGAACAAAAATTATTCAAAGTGCATTATTTTTGTATAACACAGGCTGGAGTGTGTTATTTCTTACTTATTATAGCCTAGCCAGTGCTTAATTGCAATTGGAAAGAAGGTGTTGATAAACAGAAAGGGGGATTAGACCAAGAACGCTTGCAAATACAACTTGAATCACAATCAAATTTCATCAAATAATCAACACAAAACAAAAAAAGTCACTACATCAAGGATTATTAGAATTACTTTGTTAAACTTGTTTATAAACCTATAATTCAATTTTGTTTTGTCTTAGCTTATGTGGTGAATTTGCTGTACAAGTCCCTATGAATGACCGAACAATAACAGTTTAGAACAACTGTGTAATGTGAGCTTTATTGTTTGCTTACATTGAAACCTGTGCATTTCCTCTCTAGGCTCTCTGGATGATGGACCCCAAAGAGATCAGTGATTGGCAGCATGAGGAATTTTATCGGTATATAGCTAAGGCATATGATAAACCTCGCTACATACTGCACTACCGTGCTGATGCTCCCCTCAACATACGCAGCATTTTCTATGTTCCTGAGATGGTGAGTTCAGTATGATGTATAGAATTAGCAGCAGCACAATGTTTGATTTCTTGGTTCCATGAAACTTTTGATTGTTCATGTCTGAAAATAGAAACCAAACATGTTTGATGTGAGTCGAGAGATGGGCTCCAGAGTGGCTCTATACAGCCGGAAAGTCTTGATCCAATCCAGTGCTTCAGAAATTTTGCCCAAGTGGCTGCGCTTTATGCAAGGTTTGCCCAGTTCTCATTTCAACAGCTTTCAGTAACCACTCAATTGTACAGTTTTAGTCATTATATGATCCTGCTATTTCTTAAAAAAAGGTATTATTTAAGCAGAAGTACAGTGTGTATGTATGCTTTTATTTGTTTTTGTTTTTTTTAGGAGTGGTGGACAGTGAGGACATCCCCTTGAATCTCAGCAGAGAGTTACTACAGGAAGGCTCTCTCATCAGGTAAAACATATAATCTAATTTACTTCATTTAATGACTGCCACTTAAAGTTTTGTCTGTTGTTAAACATTCCTCATTCCTGACATTTTAAATGTTGCTGTTTAACAAAAAATATTTTTTCCAAAAATATTAGGCCATTATTTGCTCTTTTCTCTCTGTTTGTCAGGAAATTGAGGGATGTATTGCAGCTGCGAATCATCCGTTTCCTGTTGGACCAGAGCAAGAAAGAGCCTGAGAAATATTCTTGCTTCTTCGAAGACTATGGACTTTTTATACGAGAAGGCATCATCACCAGTGCTGAGCAGGACATTAAGGTTGAGCATTTAATTGACCTATAATAATATCTTGTATTAAGAGGTAAATATGAGATGATGAATTAAATTTCAGTTTTAGTTTCCTGATGATTAAACATAGCACCTTTCATTGCAGACCATCTGTTGGTGAGGAAAGTATATAAGGGTATAGTCTTAACACTGCTCTTTGTTGCTTACCTTTTAGTAAGTAGTGTAGCTCATTTTAAAGAAGATTGTAGCACAGCTTCTTTCATTTGTTTGTTTAGCAGTGTTCCTCTTTACAGTTCAAAAGGTCTGGTGATTGATTTGGCCTATCTAAAACCTTCCACTTTCCCCCTTGTCTTCATTTGTTGTGTTGACATTGTCTATCATCTTGTTGAGTAAGGAAGTTTCTCACAATTAGATCAGATGCATTTTCTGTAAATTCTTAATTAATTTTCAAGACTTCTGAATTAATTCTACTGATTAAATCATTCATCATCAATACCGATTAAGATTAGGCCTTTCCACAGGTAACCAGGCAAGCCAAAGCCAAAAGACACTACATCCACTATGCTTTCCTCATGAATCAATAAAGGGCAACAAGAAACACCTGGCAGTCACTTTACATTAATTCCGATTACTTAAAATATAAGTGGGTTCAAACTATTTCTTGCAATGTGCATAAGCAGCTTGGTTATTGTATTTATTATAGTTATCATCTCATTCAACTGACAACTATCATGCCACAGTGTGAGTGGCTTAGTTTCTGTGGTTGGGGTACAACAGTACTTTTGAAATTCTGCTATGACCTATACAAGGTATAGGTCATAGCAGAATTTCAGAATTTCAAAAGTACTGTTTAATTTCAAAAAGAATTTTAAAAAGCATTTCAAAAGTACTGTTTAAGTATTCAGTGAATACTTAAAATAACATTATCCAAGTTAACTAGATAATTAGCACAATTTCTATAGCTAAAACCTATTTAATTATGTCCATTTTGAATACAGTATAATATTTCCCATTCATGTTTAAACATGCTATCCTATCCTATGTTTTAATTAGTTTAATTTACCATTCATCAGGAGGATATAGCAAAGCTGCTTCGTTTTGAGTCCTCAGCATTGCCAGCAGGGCAGCAAACTAGCCTCATGGACTATGCCTCACGCATGAAGGCAGGCACCAGGAACATCTACTACTTGTGTGCTCCCAACCGCCATCTGGCTGAACACTCTCCATACTATGAGGCCATGAAAATGAAGGACATGGAGGTGAGTCCAAAATCTTTCAGGTCAGAAGACATCAAGAATAAATAAAAAATGGTTGTTTAACTATGGGTAAAAAGTAACATTTGTGCATTCCAGTCTTACAGTTTTTACAAAACTTACCTGGGTTAGAATAGCACATAAGAGGTGACAAATGGGGTGAATTCTTTGCAGTGTCTGGGGAGGACAAGAACCTGGAATTTGAGGTATATGTACGTGTATGGCTACATTACTTCCAGCACAATACTTTGGAGGAAAAGGCCCAGTCCAACCAATTGCTTAGTCAAAACGCACCCTGTGTGTGTTTTGACTAAGTTAAATAAGATTTTAACATTGTGTTTTCTCTGCTCAAGTATATCACCCCTGTATGCTTGGTGCATATCTGGAAGATTACCATGTGTCTGTGCATTCAATTGTTAGGCTCAGAGGAGGGTGTTTTAATTATGTAAAAAACAAATATGGCAAACCAAAAAACCCATAAACCCAGGATGGTTGAACTATAAATGATGACTCAGTTACTGGATGTATTTACTCTCAAAAGAGTGAAAACTGGCAGAGATTTATACTCTTATAATTAGGGATGTACCGATCCGATATTTTGGATCGGTATCGACGCCGATCCAAGCATTTTGAGTGGATCGGGTATCCGTGACCGATCCTAATCCGATACCCGTGGTCATGGGCATCAGAACATTATATGTGGGTGGGACAGGACCGACCCATTTTTAAGACCAATAATATTGGACCCACCCACTTTTACCGTCTCTATTCAGCGTATCTGTCTTTTTTTATATTACTTTACAGAGCGCCGCCAGTCGAATCCATTGTGCTTGAGGAATGCCCTAATAAATTAAACTCCATTCCGCGTTTTACCTACAGCATTGACCACGCTCCTGCTTCCTGAAATCCATGGGCGTCGGAACCATTATATGTGGGACAGGACACGCCCACTTTTTATTTGCTTCCGACGCCCGTGGTGGTTGATTAATGAACAACAAACATCATAGACTATTGCTTAAACTAAAAAAAAAAATACACTTGTATATTAAATTGCATTAATGTAAATAAATTTTATGGGTAATATGTTGCACAACTGCCTGTGACAGACAGGCAAATTTAGCAGGCACCCTTTCCATTTACCTCAGCACGTTAAACGTGTCGCTCATTTGGGTGCAAGGTTTACCGTTTAATGCACTTTGCATTGTGTTTCAAGAGTTCTAATTTAAGATTCACTTTAAAATATTGGCTTTTCTTCAAAAAATAATTAAATTTAATAATTGCAGTATATATAGTTTAGATTGTTATACCACTAAAAGTTAAAAGTATTGTTTGCTACTGCATTAATACTTTTTTTAAGGTTTCTTGTGTTTTCATTTTTCATCCAATAATCTGCATTTTTGTATTTCTTTGCCAGAAACAAATAAATCTTAACTAAGCGAGTTGTATAAATTCTTCAGTTTTAAAAGGTAGAAAAGAACACAGATATCGGATCTTTATCGGCCGATACGGGCAAACGCTGTTATTGGAATCGGATCGGAAGAGAAAAAGTGGTATCGGTACATCCCTACTTATAATCACAAGTAACAGACATGCCTCTTACAAAACTATCCCTTTTGCAATACAGAAATGCACTCTAGTCATAGCAGGAACAAGAGGCTTTTTTTAAGAAGCTTTGGTCTGGACAAATCATAGTAGAATGCAAAAAAAAAAAAAAGCCATGCTGAAACAGCTTGTGCACAAACATGCTGGCAGATGTTCAGATAAAGGCTTTTTATAACTGATCACTGAATAGCAGCAATACATAAAGGAGTCATACTAAAGAGCTACATGATATGGAGGAGGATGAAATAACAGGAGAAATAGCTGTACAAGGTGTAATGAAAGAGGATCACTATAAAAAAAATGAACAATTAATTGAGAGAGATACATACATCTTAACGTTTAATGAAGTTCCTCAGGTCCTTCTGAAAAAATTCAGATTGGATATACGAGTGTACCAGTCGGTATTTTTATTCCAAACCTATTAAGATGCTACAAGTCCCAGAAATTTGGCCAAGGCTCTGCCTACCGCAAAGAAAGCAAATTTGCTGCAACTGTGAAGAAGGACATGAAATAGGATGTACAAAACCATCAAAATGTAGCAACTGTTCAGCCAACCACCCAGCTTCAACAAAAGTGTGTCCAACCTGCAAAAAAGAGACCCAAAGAATAAAACCAACTGTTATGTCATATTTCAAATGTGTTTGATGTTAGTCGGTCCTTTGACAAGCATTCAAATAAATTATAAATTGTACCTTCGAAGGGGTGATATGGATGGATGGTAGACAGGCGGATAGGATAGCAGATAGGCAGGCAAGCAAGGTGGCAAACATGAATAAACAAGGATGCTCCAATGGCTTAGAAATGATTAGCAGGCAAGATGATTAAAGTGGTACAAAGTATATCCAATGAGAGATCAAAACAAACAAAAATATCCAAAAGGCTTGTAAAGAACTATATGCCTCAACGTCTTTACTTTGTTCTCTAGATTAAACTAAAAGGTGTGCGGCGGCCATCTTAACTTTAAGGCCCTCTCCAGCTCTATCAAACTAAAAGTCCTATTCAAAATAAAAGTATCAGCTAAAGGGTATGGGTGCTCCTATAGCACATATTACCATTTTACCAAAAAAATGGCTCTTACACCAACAATAATGAGAAACCTCATAATATCAATTGCAGAAGAATTATCAGAATTAAAAAGAGAACCTAGGAACACAAAGTCACATAATGACAAATGAAATAAAAACCAAAGAAGATGAAAGAGCATCAAACGAGCACAACCATTCCTCAAGAGGGAAAAAGATACCAAAATACCAAAACTCAAATGGTAAAACTGAATCAACTTCAAATCAAACTCAGAAGATCGAATTTCCAAAGAATAATGATCATCCAAATGTTTATCAGGAGGACTTTGCAAATATAAGATTCAGCTTGCCATCTCATGTACACGGACAGATCAAAGTCAGACAGGAACGTATGTGCAGTAGTAGTTATTGGAACAAAATGTTTTAGGAAGAGAATCCCAGGACAGCAGAAGCTTATGCATTATCCTTTGCTCTGGAACAATTAGAGAAAGAACAATGGATTAAATCTGTACAGACAAATTTGTTTACAAATCAAGTCTTTGAAAATGGAACATCCTACAATCACCAGAATAATAGCAGCCTGGAGATAAAATTAGCTAACACGGAGTGATCATGGTTTCTTAATTTGTGGTTGTACTACTGCATGCTTAAAGTCAGCAGGTGCCACACCAGAGGATAGACTGCAATTAATAATGTGGAGAACCAACTGCCCTATACAAGGAAAAACCTCTTTGACAGATCTAGGGGGAACATCGTCATGAGGAGAACCTGAAGAATTAATATGAAAAAGCACATCCTCCAAATGTGACATAGTTACTGGTTGAAAACAATCAAACACAGCACAACAAGAATATAAACAGAGGGGACAACAACAGGAGGTGAAATAAAAGCCCTGATAGTGGCAACTATTTGACAGTATTCTGATCATTTTAAATGTAATAAGGCTTGAGTGTAAAGGTGATTCTAAATTGTCCACTGATGCCCGGCTTTCATCCTCTCATTTCTGGCTCACCCTGCAGGTGCTTTTCTGTTATGAGCAATTTGATGAGCTAACGCTGCTCCACCTCAGAGAGTTCGACAGGAAGCTACTCATCTCTGTGGAAACTGACATTGTTGTTGACCACTACAAGGAAGAAAATTTTGAAGCCAGCAAGCCAGGTAAGAGGAATTCAGTAGTATGAACTTAGGACAGAACTGGTCTTTTTATTCTGCAGCCTCTTACTCCTGTAATTGCTGTATGCAATCAGAATCAAATGTAATTTACAACAGGTTATATTGAACACTGTTGTTCCAGTAGCATTACATATTAAATATATAAAATCATGTAAGTACTGGGAAGGGTTCAGTGTTTTCACCAAATTGACCGTCTGTTTAAACATCTTTTTAGAAACATTTGATTAGGAGTACACATCAATTGCCAAATCTGCCATTTTGTTCTAACTATCTGCAGGAAAGTTCTCTTATGCCATAAATGAAGTATGGTTGAAATTCTGGGTAAAGGAATTTTCAGTAAATTTTGTATTCAAATGAAAAGAATGAAAATGGAATCATGAGGAAAAGTATATTGAGGTGTTTGTGGAAAGCTTCTTTAGTACCTGTCTTAGTCAAAAAGAGTACTAATCATTTGACTGAAGTTAAGACATTAAAAGACAATAGCACCAAATACAAAATGTATGACATTTGACCCACTAAATATCAGAAAATTAAAGCTAAATATGTCTTTTCACTATTTTTATTGTGACCTGTTATGATGCCCTAATTGAGGAAACCTATGTCAACTTAAATGTGTTTGAGAAAAAGTTTGAGAAAGATTGAGTTTGAAGTAGCCTTTATGTAAACTTTCAACCTTAACGGTAATATTGAATATTCACCAAAAATCTGATTATAAATACCCTTTATTCATAAATACCCTCTAAAATACCCTTTTTGTCACTTCAGTTACTATCTATATATTGTTTTGAATCATTGGAACAGTTTTCTTTATTCCAAAACAAAAACCTAAGATAAAATAGGAAATAACATCAAATGCCCAGCAGAATATTAAGGATATTCATTAAAAGTCACACCTCAGTTGTTTCTCAGATATTATCTTTATCACTTTACCACCAATGTTTGGATCAGAACAATTATGCGAGCAGCATGCTGAGGATCTAATGGCATGGATGAGGAACTGTCTTGGTCGGAAAGTCACAAACATCAAGGTAAGACAAATAGTTGACACATAACTTGTTCTAAACACTAGAACCTAAAATGTGAAGATTGAAAGCATTTGTCTAACTAGATTTGTAAAGTTCGTCGAGACAAACATTGATGTTGGCTTTGACGGTGCAAGTATTCCGGTGCTTTTTGGAGGTGAGTGGACATAAGGGTCAGTGTTACTTTTGGAGGCAAGCGGACAGAAAGATTGTGAAAGCTACTGGACCGCTAGGGTGCCAATACTTTTGGAGGCGAGCGGACATGAGCATGTGACGTGATCCGAATACCCGTGAGTTCCCCTCATTGTGCTGAGTGTTTTGATATGTCACATGTCCATGTTGTGCAATTTTTTTATTTTCACGTGACGTCACGTGACGTGACCAAAATACACGTGAGGCAGTTCCCCTCATTGTGCTGAGTGTTTTGATATGTCACATGTCCATGTTGTGCAAATTTTTGATTTCGCTTATTTTGGGGGCGGGGCTACACGTGACGTCACGTGACGTGACCAAAATACACGTGAGGCAGCTCCCCTTATTGTGCTGAGTGTTTTGATATGTCACATGTCCATGTTGTGCAAATTTTTTATTTCGCTTATTTTGGGGGCGGGGCTATACACGTGACGTCACGTGACGTGACCAAAATACACGTGAGGCAGTTCCCCTCATTGTGCTGAGTGTTTTGATATGTCACATGTCCATGTTGTGCAAATTTTTGATTTCGCTTATTTTGGGGGCGGGGCTACACGTGACGTCACGTGACGTGACCAAAATACACGTGAGGCAGCTCCCCTTATTGTGCTGAGTGTTTTGATATGTCACATGTCCATGTTGTGCAAATTTTTTATTTCGCTTATTTTGGGGGCGGGGCTATACACGTGACATCACGTGACGTGACCAAAATACACGTGAGGCACTTCCCCTCATTGGGCTGAGTGTTTTGATATATGACAGGTCCATATTGTGCTCATTTTTGATTTCGCTTATTCTGGGGGCGGGGCTACACGTGACGTCACGTGATGTCACCAGTATACCCGGTGGGGTGCCAATACTTTTGGCAAAAAGTGGCTACTGAGGGTTTGGACATTTCATGTCAATACTGCAGTTATTATGGGATTCTACTTATTATACTGCATAGAACACAGGAGAGAAGCCGTGCCTGAGCTCTGCGCACGCTGTGTGTGTGAGAGCTTAGAGGAATTTTAGGAATTCCCCATTCAAGTCTATGGGACGTTCCATCATCGACTACGGGAAAACCGAAAGTTCCGTCGGAACGCCGAGACAAAAACTTCGTCCGGAGTAACGTCCTAAAGAACCTGTCCGAGTTTGGTGTAAATCGCTCGAAAACCTGCCGAGTTATAAACCTCCAAAGTTTATAATGGAAGTGGATATGAAAAAAGGCCATTTTGAGCTTCCGTACCGGGAATGCCGGAATTCCGATCGCTTAGAAAAGTAATAGCAACAAACTTCAGACCAGGGTCTACGACATATCCGAATTTGGTGCATGTGGCTCGAAAGCCCTAGGAGGAGTTACTCTTGATAAATTTTTGTCTAAGAATAATAATAATAATAATAATAATAATAATAATCTTATAAAGGAAAACAGAATGTTGGCTTCTATAAAGCCAACATAATAATAATAATAACTAGAATGTACATTTCCTGAAGAAAATGTGAATGGTGCTTGCACGTGGCAAGTTCCCCTCATCGTGCTGAGTGTTTTGATATATGACATGTCCATGTTGTGCTAACTTTTGATTTCGCTTATTTTGGGGGCGGGGCTACACGTGACGTCACGTGACGTGACTAAAACACGCGTGAGGCAGTTCCCCTCATCGGGCTGAGTGTTTTGATATATGACACATCCATGTTGTGCAAAATTTATGATTTCGCTTATTTTGGGGGCGGAGCTACACGTGACGTCACGTGAATACCCGGTGGGGTGCCAATACTTTTGGACAAAAGTGACTACTAAGTGTTTTGACATTTTAAAAGTGACTACTAAGTGTTTTGAAATTTCATGTAAAAACTGAAGTCATTATGGAATTCTACTTATTATTATACTGCATAGAACAGTATTTTGGGGGCGGGGCTACACGTGACGTCATGTGAATACCCGGTGGGGTGCCAATACTTTTGGACAAAAGTGGCTACTAAGTGTTTTGACATTTTAAAAGTGACTACTAAGTGTTTTGAAATTTCATGTCAAAACTGCAGTCATTATGGAATTCTCCTTAATATTATACTGCATAGAACAGTTTGTTGGGGGCGGGGCTACACATGACGTCATGTGAATACCCGGTGGGGTGCCAATACTTTTGGACAAAAGTGTATTGACTGGGGGCCAATGCTTGTGGAAACATTGGATTGATAGTGTGGAGTTGATACTTACATGTATTGAGAGTGTGCTTTACATCTACAGAGAGAACAAAAGAATTTAAAAAAAAAAACCTTTGAGCTTCCGTTCCCGGGAATTCCGGAATTCCGATCGCTTATAAAAGTCATAGCACACCTGTCCTCAATGAGCCGGTCGATTTGACACCTCATTCATGGGTCTAGGACAAAAGCTGCGATACAAGTTACGCGCCGAATAAGTGTCCGGAAGAAGAATAATAATAATAAGTATGCAGAATAACAATAATGATGCTTTTCAAGCACCATTAATAATAAGCTTATAAAGGAAATCAGAATGTTGGCTTCTACAAAGCCAACATAATAATAATAATAATAATAATAATAATAATAATAATAATAATAATAAGCTTATAAAGGAAATCAGAATTTTGGCTTCTACAAAGCCAACATAATTATTGAATTTAATTAACTAAATTTAATTTCATTTACAGGGACAAAGTAGTTTAATAAAAATTACAAAGTAGGTCGAAAGATATCTCTCTCCCTGTTCAGTCGTTGAACAAAATGTTACGCCCTATAAACACTCTAAAAACAATGTATACATTTAAAAACAAACTTTAACATGCTACATGCTTTATCAGGTGACTCCTCGTCTGAATGCTCACCCCGCCATGATCACAGTGCTGGAGATGGGAGCAGTCCGTCATTTCCTTCGCACTCAGCAGCTGGCACGTAGTGAGGAGGAGAGGACGCAAATCCTTCAGCCAACCCTGGAGATCAATGCTGGGTAAGAGAATTTTGAGCTGTGGATGGAAATGAGCCCTTAAGACAGGGTATAGCAACTAGTCTTAAACTAGTGTTGGTTTAACATTAATCTTTAAAAATTAACAAAAACATGTCTCTCTGACTGGCAGGTTGGCATTAATGTCTCATCACAAACTCATAAACCCTTTATCACAGGGAACTGTGACTTTTGAAATGTGTTATATAACAAGGGATAAACATGTTTATCTGCTAAAATTTTTCAGTTTAAATTCAAATTTTTTAAGTTCAAATTTAAAAAAAAATCAGTTTAAATGTAAAAAAATTTAAAAACAAAACATGGAAGGACAGGTTGAAAGGACAATTAATACATTACAATCCTAACAGATGCTCTATCCACACCTAACACTTACCAACAAAGTATCATGTTTTTGTCTTGATGCTGACAGAGGAACTATACTTGGAATAATAGAAAGGAATTTTGAATTTGGCCATAACACCAACATAAAACTCAACATTTCACCATGCACAGAAAAAGTTTACAGAAATCATTATATACAATACATTCTGTCTGCATATTTCGCTATACATAATGCTTTGAGGTTAATGAAATATGAGAGCACAGAACACAACTTCAAACTTAATTTCCTGATATTTACAACTAGATGTGTTAAAAGATGCCATTTTAAGTCATTTGTTTGAGCCCGTCTAATTTTGGACCATGTCATAGACAAGTGTCTCTTATTGCCCAAATGTTTCCTGTTAGATTGATTGTTTAAGCTCAGTTAATAGCTCTGAATGCCTATTCCTTGTTTGAGCTCTGGGTTTTGCCTGTGAGGATTGCATTTGTTATTCCAAAAGGATAAAATCAGCAGTTAATGACAAACATTGTTAAAGCTATGAAGCCAATGTCAAAAAGTCATTGACTTCAGCAAAAAGTTTTAAAGGGCAGGGGAGAATTCATCAAAGTTTTAAGAAGTCTTTGATAGCAGAAATATAGAGGCTATACCACAAAATGCAAACCACTCAGCAGTAAGACTCTGAAGACCTGTTTGGAATTGGTTCATGATCCAAAACATAAGCTCATCACTTAATACATTGCTTGGGTACATGGACAGTGTGTGTGTGTGTGTATGTGTCAGTGTATATGGTATTTTTACCTTATTATTATAGTGAGCAGTGGTGTGAGCAAAATGATTCCTGCCAATTTTCTTATAAGAGCGTTCTTAATGAAGTGTTCTATATAACTCTGTTGAAGGTTGAGTATTTTTACCTTTTTTTGAAGGCATGACCTCATCAAGAAGCTTTATGTGTTGAAAGACTCAAATCCTGACCTTGCACGGCTGCTTCTTGAGCAGGTTGGTCAGAATTTAGAAGTTAAACTTCAACAAATATTTATACAAACCTCCTTCCTCCATTACACATGTAAATGTGCTGTTACCAGTCATCCCTTTAATTTTTGACATTTCAGATTTTTGACAATGCTATGATCACAGCTGGTCTGAATGATGACCCTCGACCAATGATCTCTCGCCTAAATGATCTGCTGACCAAAGCCATGGCGAAACACTGAGACCATGACTGGAGAGACTTGTCTTAAGGAATACTTTATATCCATCATCAAACATTTAGCCGTGGATTCAGCACAATTCTCCACTGAAATGAATGCAATGTGGTACAATAATTTTGCTAGTTGACATGTAACATTAAAACTGTTAAATCAGCCTTTGTTGAGCTCTTACTTATTATTGTGACATTGTCATATTGTCTGTACTTTTTTATTTCCTCGGCAGGGTATTAATGGTCATTCCCATGGAATTTGTTTACATTTCATACTGTATCTCATGAACACCCTTATATACACTTACCCTTTCATACACACTCCTGAACAAAAAGACTGGGGGAAACATTCCAAGTATTTTCATTTTGTGCTGGTGGATCATAACCAGGTTGTAAGATCTGCTTCAAAATGTCAAAAGAAAAAAAAGCAAGAGACAAAAAAAACAGAGATTGGCAATTTATTGAAAACTGCATTTAAACTTACTCTATTGATCAGCTGATGAACAGCCTGTTTTAGACCAAAATACCCATAACAGAACTAACAGTGTCAAAAACGTATTCAGTAACGGGTAGCCTGTTTCCAACAGGGTTGCTCCATGTGTTAAAGATGGCTTTACACAGTCTGGAACTGATGTCTGTTTGTGTAAACTTTCTTTGCCATCTATACCCAAATATTTTCAAGGGGATTTAGATCAGGGGCCTATTGCACAAAACTAGGATAAGGGATTAAGCCGGGATATCTTGGTGATCCTGGCTCAATTTATCCGTGATCCGGTTGCACTAAAGCTGGACTGGGGGCAGGAGGATGTTATGGTATAAATTACCATGGAGATTTATTCTGTGGAGCTAGCCTGTATAAATATAAAAACACAAAGTGTAACATTACAGTATGTTCCTTTATTGAATAAGGATAAAACAATGCAGGTAAACTATCAGCTCCTTTCGAAACTAAAGTCACACAGTCACAAAGCATATTATACATCAAAAGGATAAATACACATTCAAAGGTCTGTATATAACACACCCCGCATGTCTGCACACTGAAATAAATGCAGGACAAACCCATACACATCAACTGAACAGACAAATGAATGGATGCAGTAGCCTCCCTGCAAGCTTGTATTACACACAGTATACAGCACAAACATCATAAGAGACCAAATCAATTTAAAAAAATGTTGAAAATATTGAACACAAAAAACCCCCAAATTCCTCTGCCACCCCAGGACACATTTAACCAAAATTGAAAGCACACATACTAACTAAAATAATTCCTCTGTCGTCATCAGGGAAGATTGCCGGATTGTCCCAGTCCATGGCTGGGGGCCCTCTCCTTCCTCTGTCACATGCCCTCACAGGGCTGACTCTTAATTTGTGAAGGCAGTGAAAGTGTGCCTTCAGGAGGCCAAAGATCATTTCAACTCTGGCCCTGGTCCTGGGCCTGCTGTGCTTCCTGCGGTCTGTAAAAGGTGTCAGGAGAAAATGCTGGCAGCCATACCCCCTGTCTCCCAGAAAAACAATAGAGAATTCACCTTTTAACACAAAATCTCGTCATTTGTACCTCATAAACACAGCGATATTCTTGACACAGCCATGATCTAAAAAGTTGTTATTCATAGGGGTTGTGTGGCTCACCTCGTGATAGGCGCTGATAGCCGTCATGTGCTGTTGCTGCTGCACTGGGGCCTTCACCAGTTACACGTCACCTTTTACATTTAATTGGATTCATATTGAAGCTAATAGACAAGACATGCCAGACCTACACAGTGTTTTTCCTACATTAAAAATTTTTGGCGGCCGCCAAAACGATTTTTTGTCCCGCCAAAGCCTTATTTGATCTGTAATTGGGTTTTGTGAAGCAGGCTACTGACGGAGTGACGGAGAGTAGGAGCACAGCGCCCTCCACCCCCACGCAGGCACTCTCCGTCTTCAGTTCTGTCTTTGTGCTCTCTCCCTTGCATCAAAATCAACTGATCCTAAAGGTCAGAAGACTGAATCCATGTTTCACGTGGTGCATTCGGAGAATATTTTTGCTGAATTACCACTGGGTGTGAATTGCAGTCAAAAAAAAAGTTGCCTTATCTTCTCTTACAACTTGTGACAAGCATTCCGCAGATGCAGCTGACATAACTCTGAATAAATGCTTTTTTGTTAGACACAGACTCTGTACTACATTTAACAATTATTAAAAACAGGCACGTGCAACCTAGCTAGCAGGTGAACAACTCAAACAACAAAATCGCCAGCTAACTTACTTTAAGCTTGCAAGAACTATTGACTAATACAATAACAGGCTTAAATAAACCCGAAATATAAGTACACTTACAGTTCTCACGGACAAGCGTTTTATCAACTGGCTAGTTATCCTCCAGACAGTGACAGACCACGTCTTTCTCTCATTTCGGCCGTGTGGTGCGCGTGCCCGCTCGCGGTGTGAAGCGCGTCCGCGCTATTCTCCGAGATGTGCTTGATGGCCTTTTGTGCAGCGGAATTTTTAGGGTAGGGTTTCCCAGCTTAGGCGGGCCGCCCGAACTGCAAAGTTCTGCGGGAAACCCTGACTTCTTAGAACAACATACACATCTGAAATGAGAAAGTAAGTGTGCTTACCCCATTTAGTGTTTAGTAAAATTTAGCATTAATAATCCACAGTATGCATAGGCCTATGACAATGTGTAGTAAATTACCTATAAAATCATTTAGTTTAAAATTAGACTGGAGTGAGATGAAACTAGATCAAACACAAAGCAAGTTGTTGCTAGCTAGCTGCTAATTTTATAAAATTTTATATGGTTAAAAATTACACTATTACACCTTTTAACGCTACGTTTTTAATGCTACTTTTTAATTGATATGATTATACTAAAATAATTATCAAGTCTATCAAAAAAGGATTTTATCTTTCAAAACTATGAAATGCTTGCGGATCATGTGGGTACTAGGGTACTCTTTGCTGTGTGTGGATGACCATGTTGGTCAGCCACCACCGAAGACCAATTTTTGACCCAGGAAAAACCCTGCTACAGTACTCTGATGGAGTACTCACTGGATCAGCATCATCTGGTGCTTGTGCTGGTGGCTCTAACAGTAACACAGTGCTGCCAGACACTGCAAGGCAATAGGCAAACCAAAGTCAGACAGTCCAAATGGATTCAATATGAATGTGGTTGTGTCCCATATATGCTTGCGCATTGTTAAGTATTAGTCAGGGTCCTTACCATTCTGCAGAATGTTCTTGTATTTGATTTTGACTTGCTGCCATGTCTGTTTTGGCCCGGTCATGTTTTATCTACATCACACACACACACACACACACACACACCACACCACACATGAAAAGAGACACTTTATCACACAAGAACATTCAATGGAGTCAGTGAGCAAGCAACCTTGGGTCCTTTGAAAGGTGCTACAGTATATAAATTAAAGCGATTATTATTATTAGCTCATCTATTTATTCAATTGAATTCACTTTTATTTTTATAGTGCTTTTCACAATTGTTTCATTGTTTCAAAGCAGCTTTACATTAACAAAAGCAGGAGAACACACAGAAAAATCGGTGGACAACATAAGAAGCGGAGTACAACAGCTAAGATTAAACCGTACAAGTGAGCATAGTAATAATGTAAGGCTTTGGTAATTTATCAAAGCCTTATACAGTGTGATGGAGTTACTTTACACAATTTCACTCATATCTGCAGTCCATTTCAATTAAAAATTCAACTGTTTCATAATCAGAGTAACTATTTGTATTGTAATTGTGATGTTTCAGCGGAGCGGTGCGTGAGTAATTGTGAACTACTTACGCATTCAGGCGGTCTGCAATACTTTGCCATGCTTTTTCTCTTTGTTTTATCACTGTGGCGGTGTTGCCTTTCTTCTTAATTATGTCTTTTACCTTCTCGTATGCCTCCATGAGGATTTGTGCCTCCGATGGGGAAAAGTACGCCGCTCTAGTTGCCATGGTGAATCAGTGAATCTGTGATCGGTGGCGGGTCTGTTTGAGCGAGCCGTGAGCACGCACCTATCTAGGATTGGTTTCACCTGGCTTGATGAATCAGTGTCTGCTCATCCTGGCTTGGTCTTTGTGCATCCAATTAAACCTGGACGCACTTGTTTTGAATTCATTGAGCTCAGCTCAGTCATTTATCCTGGATGTCTTAATTCTACTTTTGTGCAACAGGTCCCAGGTCATAAACACACAGGATGGTCCTGGAAGAAGTCCTTCATCAGGTGGGCATTGTGAATTGCAATGTTGTACTGTTGAAAGACCCAGTCATTACAGAAGAGGGCCCTCGCTCAAAAGGGGGCACGCCTAGTGCAACATGTCCACATAGCCAGCCACCATTTGATGCCCTTGCACAACCTGAAGCGCCATTTTCCCATTGAAGGAAACACCCCAGATTATGATGGAGCCTCCTCCACTGTGCTGGGAAGAAAACATCTCCAGTGGGATCTCCTTGTCATTTCAGTATCATTGGAATAAATTGGCTAATCCCTATTTTTTTGTATCTTGCTCTTCATTCTTCTTTTATCATTTTGAAGAATTTCTTACAACCTGGTTACTATCCATCAGTGTGAAGTGTGAATACTTGTAATATTTTTTCTGTCTTAATATTTTGTTCAGGAGTGTATCATGAACAGTTTTTAGCACCCGTGTGGCTGTTTAGCAGTAAAAAATGTAGTTTCAAATATCCTAAATACATAGGGAATGAATTGGTGCATTGATGGTAAAAAAAAAACTTAAATGTCTATTAATAAAAAGCCATTATTTTGGTATTACGGTGTAGATTGTGTTTGATGAAAGCAACTGCCAAAAATTAGAATATAGAATATATTATATAATATATTACCAGAATATAACCCATTAAGTATACTAGCTATTTTCAGCACAACTTAAAATACTTTCATCACATATCTCTAAAAATATTTAGAAGCCAATTTTGTTTGTCGACTACTTTTCTGCCCGGTTTCTGGTTCTTGTATGGTACAAGTCCTGGGGAGTGGGCAGGGGGGGCACCAGTTATTTTTTTCTGCTGTTTTTACTGTGTTGCAGTCTTTTCTGTTTTGTTGCTGCGCCATACCAGATGATGATGGATGTGCACAGGACAGATTCAATGACTGCAGTGTAGAACTGCATCAACAGCTCCTGTGGCAGACCATACTTCCTTAATTGATGTAGAAAGTACATCCTCTGCTGGGCCTTTTTGATAATGGAGTTTATGTTGCACTCCTATTTCAGTTCTTGGGAAATGGCAGTGCCCAGGAACTTGAAGGACTCCACAGATGACACAGGGCTGTTAGATATTGTGAGGGAGAGTAGTGTTGAGAGGTCTTTTTAAAAGTCGACTATCATCTCCACAATTTTGAGGGTGTTTAGTTCTAGGGTGTTCTGACTGCACCATAGCACCAGCCGCTTCACCTCCTGCTGGTATGTAGAATCCTGAATGAATGTAGAATTCATAGTATCATCATCAAATTTCAGGAGTTTAACAATTGGGTCACTTGAAGTGCAGTCATTGGTATAGAGGGAGAACAGCAGTGGGAAGAGGACACAGCCCTGAGGAGCGCCAGTGCTGATTGTCCGAATACTGGAGGTAACACCTCCCAGTCTCAAATGTTGTTTCCTGCCTGCCAGGAAGCTGGTGATCCAATGACAGATGGCAGGTGGTATAGTGATTTAGGAGTTGAGTCCACTGATCTGTTTGCTTGGAAGGCAAACTGTAGAGGATCCAGCATCTGTTCTGTTACAGTCTTTAGGTAGGCCAATACCAGCTGTTCAAAGGTCTTCATGATGACAGATGCCAGGCCTTGTAGGCGTTCAGCCCAGTGATTGAGGGTTTCTTGGGGACCAGGATGAGAGTTTAAAGCAGGAGGAAACCTCACACAGCTCCAGTGATCTGTTGAAGATATGGGTGAAAATAGGAGCCAGTTGGTCAGTGTATAATATTCTCTATATTCTCTTATTGAACACGCAGCACACATTCATGTATAACTCACATGGTGAATGCCATTTTATTATTTCTCCTCCCTTTGCGCTCTCACGCCTCACGGGTAATGAAGTCCCTACCATTACACCTTCTCCTTTTAGCTAAGTAACGCCTCTTCAAAAACATATATCAACATTTTCTTTTCCAAAGAACACGTTATAACCTTATCTTTCTCAACACAATATAACAGTTTCTTTTTTAAAACTGTATTATACTATTGAACCTATAATAACTCAACATTTTAACATGTCTTTAACGTTTTTTTTAATATAACACTCATTCATCCATCTGTCCTTGTGTTTAGTCCCTTACTCAGTTGAACTATAAATTCAGTCTTTCTGGGGCTTTGTAAACCCTGCCATGCTCACCTCCAATGGGACGAAGGTGTTTTCTATTTCTCCGCAGCATAATTTCTATAATGTACAATCTTTGGGTCTGAGCAGGTTCGCATACAGTTCCATAGATCTTCACTGTGGCAATCCACACTTTTTGATCTTTCTGCAGGGGGGGCAAGGAGTGAGATTTATGGTGCGATTGTAGTACATCGCCTGACGTTTTCTTGCGTCCTCTTGTTGTTTTCTAAATTCTTGAAAGTCTGGCCATTCTGGATCTAGTTTTCTCTGTATTTGTGGAAGAGTGGGCAGTTGAGAGCTGCCCGTAAGCTGCCCGTAAGCAGTTGAGAAGGGGAAAACCCATGCTCCAAAGGTGTTGCTCTGTACATGAGCAAGGCTTTGTTGTAGTCGGGTTCTTTACTCCACAATCCTTTAATTGTGCTTACAGCTCGTTCAGACTCTCCATTTGCTTGAGGATAGCGGGAGCTGCTTGTTTGTCGGAATGTATGTGATACAAACTATGGTCCATTGTCGGAGATGACCTCTTCTGGAATGCCATGACGAGCAAAAACCTCTTTGACTGCTTTGACCATGACCTCTGCAGATGTGATGATATTCAGATGTGCAACCTCCATATTTCTGGAAAAATAGTCCACAATGAGAATGTAAGTTTTCTTTTCCATTCAAACAGATCTATCCCCACTATCTGCCACAGACGTGATGCAAATGGAGTAGGTAAGAGTGGTTCGCCGTGAACTATTCTGTGATGACTACATGTGTGACACTGTTATCCTGTATCCTGACGAATGTGTGATGAGATACAAGGCCACCATATGGAGAGTTGAGCTCTGGCCTGGCACTTTGTTATTCCCAGGTGCCCTTCATGAATTTTTTTCAGGATATCGTTCTGCAGTGTCTCTGGAATGACCAGTCTATCACCCTTCAACAGAATGTTGTTCGGTACAGTCAGTTCTTCTCTCACATGCCTATAGGCATCAGTTCTCTGTTTAATGCAAGTTTTTCTGGCCATCCAGCTAAACAGTGTTCTTTTATCTTTTTGCAGGTGACATCCTCAGATTGAGCTTGCTTTATCTGTTCCAGTCTGCTGTCCGTTACTGGGACTTCCAGGTGTAAGTCTGCTTGTGATGGACCCACCTCCCGTGGTGCACGTGAGAGTGTGTCTGCTGTGATCATGTTTTTACCTGGAACGTGCTGCATGTCAAAACTACATTGCAGCAAACGAAGGCAAAAATCTAAGAACCCTAGGTGGGAGTTTGTTTAGTCCTTTGCCTCCCAGCAGTGGTATGAGATATTTGTGGTCAGTGAGAATCATGTAGTGCAGTCCTTGTAGGTATGAAACCAGTCTCTCACTCCTCCATATCACTGCGAGCGCTTCCTTTTCAATTGCACATAGTGCTTCTCTTTGCCTGTTAAACTCTGGGATATGTATGTCACCGGTTTCCACATTCTGTCTTTTTGTTTATGTGAAAAAATGGCACCTATGCCGTAAGAAGACGCATCTGCAGTGACTTTCGTTGCTCTTTCAGGTGAATATGCAGCCAGCACTTTTGGTCAACTCAATTCTTGTCGCAATCTGTTAAACGTTTGTCTCTGTGGCTCATCCCAAAGCCATTCGTTTCTCATTTTTAGCAGTTCCTTCAGAGGGGTGGTGACTGAAGCAAGCTGTGGTAGGAATGTACAAGATAACTTGCCATTCGTAGGACTTTGCGTACATCTGTGTTACAGCCCGTGAAAATGGGGTATTGTATTGTGTTCTGTACATGTCTGTGTGCAGGTTGATTCCAGGCCAGAGTTTCCAGTCTGCCCTAACCTGCCCTGATCCAGCCCCCATATCGATGACATCATCACTAATCGACTATATAAAGAGGAAGCAGAAGAAGAAGGAGGAGGGTGTTAGTAGTGGTGGTTGATTGTTGTGTTAAGAGAGTTTGATTATTGTTGTTTTGTGATAGTTCTTGTTCCGGTTTTGACTTCTGCTTGTCTTTGACTCTGAGCTTGGTTTACCCTTGGATTTGTTGCTGTGTTTACACTTTGTAAACACAGCAACAAATCCAAGGGTAAACCAAGCATCTATTTCACTGTATATTGTTCACTGTTTCACTGGCAGTAGGGGTGTCTCCCTCTTCTTTGGGAGTGGGTTCCTTTTTCCCCTGTGTGTTGTGGTAGGGAGTTAGGGATGTTCCACTGTATTTTTCTGTTCTTTGCTTTCAGGTAAGGATAGTTATCTCACTATTAGACCTTTTTGTTTATTATTTTGGCCTGGGCCCACCTTGAAGAGACGCCAGTGTACTGTTGGCTGTAAATATTATTTATATTTGTAAATATATAAATACATTTACCTAGAAATTCTACTTTGTGTTGTCTACTGGGTTGTAACATCTGCCACACACTTTGTTCTGGCATGTGTAGAATAGCACTGACTTTGCTTGGGTCCGCCTCTTGCCCTTTTGCTGTGACTGTGTCCGACGTAAAGTATTTCAGCCTTAGCAAACTCACATTATTCATTCAGCATGAGTCCCATTTCTTGGAGTTACCTTGTTCATGCTCAAGTTTGTCTCCGCCAAAAACAAGAATGTCGTTCGCATGACATAACACCACTGAAATCCTTCAGTGTAGTTAGTACATTGTTGTGTGATTGTTTCAATTCGATGAATGAGATTCACAGCCTCTATGGCAGGAAAATCCAGAAGAGATTTTGTGAGTTTATTTACAACATAAACGTCTTGGATGCTGTTTGTGCTGTTTAACACTCAATATACACTGGAAACATCCCTTTACATCCAGTATATTGTGCAATGGACCATACAGTACTCACCAAACTTGTCCATTTTGAAGATGCTCTCTAGAATCGCAGACACAGCTGCTCCTGTGTCTGTGCAGTACAGGCGATCACAGCATACAGGCAATCACGAACTACAAGACAGCTTCACCTGCCTGTGATAGTGATGCCTCCCTCCTAGATGCTCTGAATGACTTCTATGCTCGGTTTGAGGCACTGAACAGCGTATGGGCATCGGGTGGAAGACCATCCTTCCCCCCGATGACCAGGTACTCTGTCTATCCACGGCCGACGTGAGGAGAACTCTATGAAGAGTTAACCCATGGAAGTCTGCTGGACCAGACAACATTCCTGGCAGGGTGCTCAGGGACTGCTAGCGGATCACTGGACCCCCTACAGTTCGCGTAGCGTCCAAACCGCTCCACAGACGATACCATTGCCACAGCCCTTCACCCACCTGGACAAAAAAGACACTTATGTACAAATGCTGTTCATAGACTTTAGTTCAGCATTCAATACAATCATCCCTCAGCATCTGATTGGGAAGCTGAGCCTGCTGGGACTGAACACCTCCCTACACAACTGGATCCTGGACTTCCTGACTGGGAAACCTCAGTCAGACTGGATCGGGGACAGCATCTCCAGCACCACCACACTGAACACTGGAGCCCCTCAGGGCTGCATGCTCGGTCCACTGCTGTTTACCTTGCTGACTCACGACTGTGCAGCAATGCACAGATCAAACCATATTATCAAGTTTGCCGATGACACGACCGTGGTGGGTCTCATCAAGAACGAGTCAGCATACAGGGAGGAGGTGCAACAGCTAACTACCTGGTGTAGAGCCAACAGCCTGTTGACTACAGAAGAGCGCAAAGCAGCCATTCTCCACTGAACATCGACGGATCATCTGTAGAGATCATCAAGAGCACCAAATTTCTTGGTGTTCATCTAGCGGAGAACTTCACCTGGTCACTCAACACCAGCTCCATCTTTACTTCTTACAAAAGCTGAGAAAAGCACATCTCCCTCCCCCCATCCTGAATACTTTTTACAGAGGGACCACTGAGAGCATTCTGAGCAGCTGCATCACTGTCTGGTTTGGGAACTGTACCATCTCGGATTGCAAGACCCTGCAGCGGATAGTGAGGACAGCTGAGAAGATCATTGTAGTCTCTCTTCTGTCTATCATGGACATTTACACCACAAGCTGCATCTGCAAAGCCAACAGCATTGTGGATGACAACACACACCCCTTACACACACTCTTCACCCTCCTGCCGTCTGGAAAAAAGTACCGAAGCATTCGGGCCCTCACAACCAAACTGTATAACAGTTTCTTCCCACAAGCCATCAGACTCCTTAATAACTGAACTGAACTGTTCTGAGCACAACATACTGCATAAAAACAGTAACTGCAGTTACAAGCAGTAACTGCATATAATGCATGAGTTTTGGTTCATTGCATACTGTAAAACAAAAGAGATACAGTGTATCTGAAGAGATACAGTGCAAAAATCTTTCCACTTTTGTTTTAATGGCAACAGCCTTCCAGAAGCCTTAAGGGCTGTGATTTTATCTTCTACAGCTGGATCCTCCTGAATTGCAGCAGCACATTGTATAGCAAATGCACTAAGTTTAATTTGACTGCTTGACATCTTCCCATACTTTTTTCCGTTTCCCTTCCTTTTCAGTCTCTTTTCTATCTGTTCCCATCTGATGAAGATGTCTTAGAGGATTCAGACATAGTATCAGAGGATGATTCAGCTGAGCTGTCACTAGAGGGATTTGAAGACATGGGTGTTACTTGGATGAAACTTGCTGCCCCTCTGTTAAGAGCTGTTGAAATTGATACAAATAGATACAAATACATACATAAGACTTGCAGCTAACAGCACATGGCACACAGGATCACAAAGCTAAACTCACATATAATAAGGACACTGTACTATAATCTCAATACTTGTGTCACCCATATGAGGATAGGTTCCCCTTTGAGTCTGGTTCCACTCAAGGTTTCTTCCTTCCATTCAAGGGAGTTTTTCCTTGCCACTACTGCCTGAGTCACCTCAGACTTGCTCATTGGGGATACATACAAACACATTTAAATATATGTAATATTAATCTTGAATTTTGTATTCTATTAATCTTTATATTATTCTTTATAATAATCTGTAGAGGCTATCTTACGTTGTTAAAAGCCGCTGAGAGGCTGAAGCAGGAACTCAAGGCATTTGCGACGCATATGAAGTATCAGTGAGGCAAACAGATGTTAATAGTCCCTTTTTATTGCACAGACATATATTTCTTCATGTTTGAAAGTTGTATATATGTGTATATGGTCAACAAAGAATACATCCTCCTGACTCACCCCCTCTCTCTCTCACTAAGTGAACAGGTGACTAATATTCCTATTCCCAGGTAATCCCGTGACCCTCCACCACGGTCAAATGACATTAATTTAACTCTTTCATGTCCCTTTCATAATCATTTGTTCTATGTTTATGTTCTGTAAAGATGCTTAGAGACAATGTCAATTGTAAAATACAAATAAATATATAATATACAAATAAACTTGAATTGAATTGAATGTTGTCTGTAGGTAGACTTCTCTCTCACTCTCGCTCATTTTCTACCGCTTATCCGAACTACCTCGGGTCACGAGGAGCCTGTGCCTATCTCAGGCGTCATCGGGCATCAAGGCAGGATACACCCTGGACGGAGTGCCGACCCATCGCAGGGCACACACACACTCTCATTCACTCATGCAATCACACACTACGGACAATTTTTCCAGAGATGCCAATCAACCTACCATGCATGTCTTTGGACCGGGGAGGAAACCGGAGTACCCGGAGGAAACCCCCGAGGCACGGGGAGAACATGCAAACTCCACACACACAAGGCGGAGGTGGGAATCGAACCCCCAACCCTGGAGGTGTGAGGCGAACGTGCTATCCACTAAGCCACCGTGCCCCCTGTAGGTAGACTTACCTGATGCCAATTGCTCTTTTAGATGGTCTCTTTCTTTGGTCAGCTCATCAATGTTCTCCTTTTGCCACTCTACTCTGAGCTTACACATTTACAACTCATGGGATTGTCTTTTGTCTGTCAGATGTGCTGTGACGACCATGGACACACCTGGGATTCAATAGATATAGAAGGTTCTGTTAACTTTACTGTTGTTTAACAAACTCTCATAATGCCCCACCCCTGTATATTACTCAAAAAGAGTCGTAAATAAAACAACAATAGTCCCCTGTTGACAGATAGGCTTCTCCGTCCCTGAGAATGCATAGCGGACATCTAGCTAACCATTATCCAATGTGTGGCAATAAAACAAGTAACATCCTCCCCACTAATGCCACTGATGGACGTTTCATCCAATGTGTCCATCTCCCTGCGGGAATTCTTTTTGGCTCTGGTCCGCACGCCCTTTTATTTTGGTCAGAGGTCTCCATGTCCTAAACGCACTGCTGTATCATTCCTTTCTTCCACTGATGATGTTTTAAAGTCCCACTTTGATTACGTAAGATAGTGGGAGTGCAGTATCTCCCACCAGTCACATCACAAACTAGCTGGATGTCAATAATAACTACCATCTAAATTAAATATGTATTAAAATAAAAATGAGAAAAATTCAGATAAAGAAGCTTATTAATCAGCGCAGTTCCCTGAATACCCTGAAGCTGAATAAGTGACTTCAGAAAATAAAAATGCTAAATAAATAAATAAATGCAGCATATGCCATCAGGACATGGAAATGAAGAAAACATAAAACAGTGGAGATCGATATGCTTCGTAAGAAATATATAAAAAATTATGTAAAAGTATACTGTCTATAAGTAATAATGTTGGTAGGCATTACAGCATAATCATACCATTGCATAAAGCCTCTTTCTAAAAATAACTGTTGTATGTTTTCTCTCACTTACTCTCTCATTTTCTACCTCGGGTCACGGGGAGCCTGTGCCTATCTCAGGCGTCATCGGGCATCAAGGCAGGATACACCCTGGACGGAGTGCCGACCCATCGCAGGGCACACACACACTCTCATTCACGCACGCAATCACACACTACGGATAATTTTCCAGAGATGCCAATCTACCTACCATGCGTCTTTGGACCCGGGGAGGAAAGCGGAGTACCCGGAGGAAACCCCCGAGGCATGGGGAGAACATGCATACTCCACACACAAGGCGAAGGCGGGAATCAAACCCCGACCCTGGAGGTGTGAGGTGAACGTGCAAACCACTAAGCCACTGTGCCCGCCTTGTTATATGTTTTCTTTTTATTTATTTTTTATTTTTTATAATAAGATTTGTCAACAAGCAGCACATGAGGGAAGGGCAAAACAAATTTCTATCAGGTACAAATCAGTGTTCAGTGCATCAAAGGTCTCCTTCAGTAAGTGGATCCAATCATGTACAGGTAGGCAAGCAATGAGAGTAGTAACATAAACGTGTTTATCATAAACTCAGTTTATTTTACATAAAGGCCTACATAAACATTACATCGACATGATGGATGATAACATTTCAGGCAGTTCAGCAACTCTTAGTAAAATGGCAAAGAAAATCAGAGAAGTCTGTGTGAAGTCTGTTGAAAAGATGAGAAGGTTGAAGGAGGGAGTTTGTTGTGAATGATGGAAGCCATTTCGGTACAAAAGAAAAGTATGTTATAGTAATATCAACTTTAAATAAATGTCAAATATAGTTACAGTTTAGTTTGTCATGTTAAATTTATGTTAATGAACATCCATCCATCCATTTTCTACCGCTTATCCGGGGCCGGGTCAGTAGTCTAAGCAGGGACTCCCAGACTTCCCTCTCCCCAGACACTTCCTCCAGCTCTTCCGGGGGAATACCGAGGCATTCCTAGGCCAGCCGAGAGACATAGTCCCTCCAGCGTGTCCTAGGTCTTCCCTGGGGCCTCCTCCCAGTTGGACACGCCTGGAACACCTCCCCAGGGATGCGTCCAGGAGGCATCCGGAACAGATGCCCGAGGCACCTGAGCTGACTCCTCTCGCTGTGGAAGAGCAGCAGCTCTACTCTGAGCTCCTCCCGAGTGACCGAGCTCCTCACCCTACCTCTAAGGGAGCGCCCAGCCACCCTGCGGAGGAAATTCATTTCGGCCTCCTGTATCCGGGATCTTGTCCTTTCAGTCATGACCCAAAGCCATGACCATAGGTGAGGGTAGGAACGTAGATCGACTGGTAAATAGAGAACTTCGCCTTGCGGCTCACTCTTTCTTCACCACAACAGACCGGTATATCGACCGCATCACTGCAGAAGATACACCGATCCGCCAGTCGATCTCCCACTCCATCCTTCCCTCACTCGTGAACAAGACCCCAAGATACTTAAACTCCTCCACTTGAGGCAGGAGCTCTCCACCAACCTGAAGGGGGCAAGCCACCCCCTGTTAATGAACATTTTAGTTCTAATCATTCTAATTAAGGTAAAGGGATGCAAACTTTACTATAATCTTATAATCTGCATATTAAGCCAGTAAAAATGTAGCAGAAGTAAAAAAAATGGTAAAAAGTTATCATAAAATAATAAAAATTACAAAATAAAAATTTAAGCTGTGCCTAAATATCACATTAATGAAAAAAATGGCTTTACTCTGTTTAATGTGTTAAAATGTGGGGATGCAAACTTTTGCGCTTAACTGTACCAAAGTTTACTGTTAATATGATATTTCTGTTTAGGCCTTTGTTTGTTGTTTGTCTCAATCAGTATGGTAGAGGAAGAATGGCTGGAGGGTGGAAAAGAAAGAAGTGGGTCTTTGGGATCTTAGGTTTGACGCATCATCCACAGCAAAAATCTGCTAAAACTATTCTACGTCTTCTTGTATGCCCATACCCAGAAAATTGAGAGAGCCTGGAGATCCTACAAGGAACAGATATGGAGGCTTAGGGGAAATCAGACTAAGAAGTTTGCTTTCTTGCTTTCTTTGCTTTCTAATATAATTAGGATATATATTAAGATAATTTATATTAAGATATGTAATATGTGCTTATAAAGCACTCATCTTAATAATTACTTACATTTTCTAAATTATCTTATAAACCACTGTATTAACCATTGAGTAAATACTTTATAAAAACTAATTTATTCTTCAACAAAAAACCAATCATCATGTGCTTAATAATTACATTTAAACATACAAACGTATGTTGATCTGTAATTGGGTTTTGTGAGTGAAGCAGGCTACTGACTGAGTGACGGAGAGAACAAGCACAGCAACCCCCCACCCCACCCCCGCGCGGGCACTCTCCATCTTCAGTTCTGTCTTTTTGCTTGCTCCCTCGCATCAAAATCAACTGATCCTAAAGGTCGGAAGACCGAATCCATGTTTCACGTGGTGCATTTGGAGAATATTTTTGCTGAATGGGTGTGGGCTGGGTGTGAATTGCAGTCAAAAAAAGTTGCCTTATCTTCTCTTACAACTTGTGACAAGCATTCTGCACATGCAGCTGACATAACTCTAACTCTGTCGTTAGAACTCGGGTGAAGTTTCCCTCTGGTGGCGGTCGGGAGACGAGGCAGGTGCTTCATTCATAACACTGAGACTGCAGGAAACGCGTTTTCAGGTCCTGAGAAGCACTTTTGTACATGCATGCAGGGATTCACTCAAAACACATGCTGATACCTAATAGTGCATGAAAAAGATCATACCACACACAAATCATCAGAATTTCGAGTTCAAATCATATTTTCTTCAACATATTGGCCTTTAATATGAACTATTATATTTTATATTATTTAGCATAAAATAACATAAAAAAAAAACTTTTTTTTGAGATTTCGGACATAAACACACTGTGTCCTATGATGTTTCATCGAAACAAGGTGAAACAGCTATTTTCAAGCTTGTCAGATGTGTGCTTATATTAGGTTGCATGAAAAACCACTAAACGAAGGCGCTAGAGTGCTGAGACTGCGGGAAACGCGTTTTCAGCGCCTGAGAAGCACTTTTGTACATGCATGCAGGGATTCACTCAATAGAGTTGGGTCCGAGTCCACCTTTGTCGAGTACGACTCAAGACCAAGTCCTTAAACATCAAGTCCATGTCCGAGACCGAGTCAAAAAGGGCTCGAGTTGGACTCAAGTCCGAGTTCTTAAAGGCCGAGTCCGAGTCGAGTCCGCCCGAGTCCAGAAAGTAATTACTGTAAATTAAAAAAGATTATAAATTAGTATTGTAAATTTTTACATTTTACATATATTTTAACCTTTCAATCCATTAAATCAATGGCAATATAAAAATGTAGGTTAGTTTTGACATTTTGGCAAGTGCTGAAGAAAAGGCCTTGGCTTCTTTCATTCCATCATTTACAACTAATTGTAGAGAGTGTACAAAACATGGCAGTATTTGTCTTGTTCTCACCATGATAGTCTCGTCTTCCTAGGTCACATCCTCTCAAAGACTCTCATCATCTAAGTTTATCTCTTCTGCATCACTGCCAGCACTGTGCTGCTCTTCCTGTGGTAGCTTGTCTTTGAATGCACACTTCATATTGGCTGCATTATCAGTAATAATGTACCTGACTTTACTTGCTATGTTATATTCATCAATGATCTCATCAAATGCCATGGCTATGTTGTCTCCACTGTGTCTGCCACAAAACTGGACAGCACTAGCATTAATATGCTGTCTTTGGTACTCTCTCATTCTGGGAAAAATTTAACAATACTTTTAACAATACTTGCTAATTCAAAAACAGAAGGTACATGCAAAACAAATCATAATTTGTTATGATTTGTTTGTCTAATGTGCCTAAAACATTTTTTTTGCAAAGTTTTGTTTAAGCTATTATAGTTATTGCAATTCAGATCACATTAAGTAATTGACAGTAAATAATTAAATTACATTAAGAGCAAATCATTTTAAATTTAAAGGGACTATATTTACAGACCCTGCATTTCTGTGGTGATATGTTAATTTCCTTACTAAAATGTAAAAAACAAATCTCAATCAGCAGGGTTTATATTATTTCCCAAGTTAACATTGAGTTTCCTGACACGTACAGTGAATTTGGTGAAAATCGGATTTGGGGAAGATTTTGGCCCATAAAAACGTTGACCCGCCGGCTTAGCATTTTGAGTGCCTTTTTGACCAAAAAATTTACGTTCTCTGATCTTCTTTAAACTTGCAGTATGTGAAAAGGGGGGTTAACACTAACATTTTGGTATGATTAATGTGCATCTATCATGCTCCAGAGCTGAGATTTTAGCTGGAATGCTTTTCATACCCAAGTACAGTATCGGCAATGATTTTGAAATGCCATATCGCAGAATCTATGCACAATAGGCTAAAAATAATCTTCACCCCAAGTTAACATTGAGTTTGCTGACACGTACAGTGAATTTGGTGAAAATCTGATTTGAGGGAAATTTTGGCCCAAAAAAACATTGACCCGCCGGCTTAGCATTTTGAGTGCTTTTTTGAACAAAAATTTACGTTCTCTGATCTTCTTTAAACTTGCAGTATGTGAAAAGGGAAGTTAAACTAACAGTTTGGTATAATTAATATGTAGCTATCATGCTACAGAGCTGAGATTTTAGCTGGAATGCTTTTCATACCCAAGTACAGTATCGGCAATGATTTTGAAATGCCATATCGCAGAATCGATGCACAATAGGCTAAAAATAATCTTGACCCCAAGTTAACATTGAGTTTCCTGACACGTACAGTGAATTTGTTGAGAATCAGATTTGGGGGAAATTTTGGCCCAAAAAAATGTTGACCCGCCGGCTTAGCATTTTGAGTGCTTTTTTGACCAAAAAATTACGTTCTTTGATCTTTTATAAACTTGCAGTATGTGAAAAGGGGGGTTAAAACTAACATTTTGGTATGATTAATGTGCATCTATCATGCTCCAGGGCTGAGATTTTAGCTGGAATGCTTTTCATACCCCAGTAGTTTAATCACTAAATGCTAATGTTTAGGAGTGGCCGATACTAAAATCTTATTTCACGATAATTGTTTTCTCAAGTAGGTCAAAGTAGTATTCAAGTAAGAATAAATATTACTGGAATTAAATAAAGCAGTTAAATGTAAAATAAAACAGACTTCACTGTATGACATGCACATTGATTCTCATTACATTTAATAAAGTTAGTTATCAGTAGAATGAGTGAGTGATTTTGTTAACATTACGGCAACAGATTTATTTGACTGATATGACTATTTTTCCCAACTGTTTGTTTACAGTCACTTAAGACATCTTAGCAATGTATATTAATCGACTGTTTACATGAATACTCGGCCATACTTACATTTTGACGTGAATTTATTTGACCGTGCAAGTGTAACTTCATCACTGATGATGCACATTGAGGCGGCCTCATTTCTGTCTGCATGATTTAAATTTAAGTACACAGATCCGATATATATTTAGCGTCATATCGCCCAGCCCTAACAATGTTATTTGGATTTAAATTGGTATAAAAGTTATAATAAGCAACTTACCTTTCTTTATGTTTTCTCAAAAGAGTTGTTTTGCAAAATTTGCAATCCGCAGAGTGCTTCTTTTTATCGGATGTCTTGCAAATAAATTCTTTATGATTTTCGTAAGCAAAACAAATTATTGCTGACTTTGAAGACATCGTCCTAGCCACACATTGATATCCAGTGAGTGATCTGTGTGTTTTGACTGCATCTCAATCTTATGCTGGTTTTATTGTTGCACATGACACGGACTCGACTCTACTCGGAATATTTTCCGAGTCCAAAATGTTCAAGTCCGAGTACAAATTCACCCGAGTGCGTGACAAGTCCGAGTTCATTCAAAATTGGACTCGAGTGCGGACTCGAGTCCGAGTCCGAGTTCGAGTACCCAAACTCTATCAATCAAAACACATGCTGATACCTAAGATTGCATGAAAATGATCAAATCATCAGATTTTCGAACTTAAATCATATGTTTCATCGAAACAAGGTGAAACAGCCCTTTTCAAGCTTGTCAGATGTGTGCTTATATTAGGTTACACGAAAAACCACTAAAGGAAGCCGCAAGAGCGCTGAGACTGCGGGAAACGTGTTTTCAGCTTCTGAGAAGCACTTTTCTACATGCATGCAGGGATTGACTCAAAACACATGCTGATACCTACGATTGCATGAAAATCATCAGATTTTCGAGGTTGAATCATATTTTCTTCAACATATTGGCCGTTAATATGAAATGTTATATTTTATATTATTTAACATAAAATAATGTAAAAAAGCTTTTTTCCGAGATTTCAGACATAAACACACTGTGTCCTATCATGTTTCATAGAAACAAGGTGAAACAGCGCTTTTCAAGCTTGTCAGATGTGTGCTTATATTAGGTTACACGAACAACCACTAAAGGAAGCCGCAAGAGCGTTGAGACTGTGGGAAACGCGTTTTCAGCTTCTGAGAAGCACTTTTCTACATGCATGCAGGGATTGACTCAAAACACATGCTGATACCTAAAATTGCACGAAAATGATCATACCACACACAAATCATCAGATTTTAGAGGTTGAATCATATTTTCTTCAACATATTGGCCTTTAATATGAACTATTATATTTTATATTATTTAGCATAAAATAATGTAAAAAAAGCTTTTTTCCGAGATTTCGGACATAAACACACTGTGTCCTATCATCAGTTTTCTACATGCATGCAGGGATTCACTCAATAGAGTTGGGCCCGAGTCCACCTTTGTCGAATAAACATCAAGTCCAAGTCCGAGACCGAGTCCAAAAGGGCCCGAGTTGGACTCAAGTCTGAGTTCTTAAAGGCCGAGTCTAGAAAGTAATTAAATTAAAAAAGATTATAAACTGGTATTGTAAATTTTTACATTCTATTAATATTTTAACCTTTCAACCCATTAAATCAATGGCAATATAAAAATGTAATAAAAAAATACCACTATTACATCTTGTCATTGCCATTGAACATTTTTATTTTATGTCAACAGAACTAGTTTCCTATCAAAAAAGGTTTCAAAGAAAAGAAGGTTATATGTAGAACTCATTGTAGTACAAGTGCATGAAAATACAAATGAACCTGTTTTACTATTGCATCACACTATATTGTCCTCCAGTTAAAGCTGACATTTCAATTATTTTATGCCTCTCACCCACATTTAAATAGGCTGAGGAAATACTCAGCTCTCTGGTCTTGTAACATGAGTTGTAATGAACACTGAACATGAAATGTACTATAGTGCACAGTCAAGCACTAAACCAGGGCCATACTGCTTTTCAAAAATACAAGCGCTGTGACCATTTTATGAGTTAAGCGTGCATGATGTGGTCTCACGATGAGGCCACCTTTGCTAAAGACACGCTCTACTTGTGCAGAGGATGCTGGAATAGACAGCACTTTTACAACCAGAGAGTTAAGCTGTGGGAACCTCTCCCTGTGTGTCGACCAAAATTCAAGTGCTGTATTTGTGTCTGTATGAATGGCATCAAAGTACTTGTGTATCTGAGCTGAAATGCATGCATGCTTAGCTGAGTGGCTCAGGTGCTTGTGGGAGCTAGCGAGCTAGAAGTCGTGGGCATTTGCCAGGAGGAGAATCTGAGGTTTCTGAGGTCTGCACACTTTTAATGCTCTGCAGTATATAGTAGATAAATAAGAAGTTTGCTTCAGAACAAAATGCAGACAAATCATTTTTAGGATATTAAAGCAAATAAAATGAATTACCTATAAGTGTGAGGAGATCCTTAATGATGGCATTATGAATTTCTTGTTGTCTTGGAGAACTTGCATCATAAAGTTGCACTACTTGTTTGGTCAATTCTTGTCTTGCAAATCCTGCAATGCTGGGCTGTTGGTTGCTGCTGCTGACTTTGGTACTCTCTTATTCTGGGAAAAAAGGAGAAACTTTTAACAATACTTGCTAATTCAAAAACAGAAGGTACTGATGTTGTGAAAAATCAATGTTGTGCAAAATCTTACACTATAGAAGTGCCCCAAAGGAGTAGGGATCATACTTTAAGAGTATTATGATTGGTATCATAAGATACATGAGAATAGATCTCAGATGTCATAATAAGAGTAAAGTAATATATAACTAATACATAAATAAACCACACAGGACTCAGAAGGTATAGGGAAAGAAGGAGTTTATTACAAATAAACTTAATAATAATAGTGAGACCCAGAACTATCAGGCCTGGGAGAAGTAGGAGTGTAGTCTGGAGACCCAGGCCTAGGAAAGGGGGAAGAAGGAACATAGCCTGGAGAGCCAGGCTCAGAATTGGAGGGAGAAGAAGCCAAAGGGGGAGAGAGAGGGCGAATATAGGCGAAGGGAGGAGATGAGGAACGAGGAGGGGAGGCAGGAGTTGTCAGCCCAGGGCAGCAGGGTTCAGCGTGAGGACAACCATCAGTTTGTGTCCTTTGGTCCACTAGAACAGGAGGCAGAAGTGTCTGAGTAGAGAATGACCGGTTCATAGGCGGTTGCACAATGTGAAAAGGCGAGAGAGGCTGCTCAGGAAGTGTAGGGGAACACAGTCGTTCCAGGAAGGAGCAGAGCTCATGAGACAGATGATTCAGGTGATAGCGACGGAAAGTGGTTCAGCAGGACACTTCAGCAGGAACTGGCCTCCTATAGGGAGTAGGCCGAGAAACCCAAATGGTGTGACCAGGACGAATTGGCTGACCCTGAGGTTAGGGGAAAAAGGGGAAAAGAGAGTAGCCTTCAACAGAAATAGAGGAACTATAGAAATAGAGGAACTATAGAAAATAGAGGAACTAAAGCTTAAAGTACGCAAGAAGCAAGCCCAGTCTGAAGGTCAGACTGAGATCATAATAAAGTTCAAAAAGTCAGCAAAGCTTAAGGGAGTCAGGAGCTCATTGTAGCTGAAACAGAGGAGTACTCCACGAAGCGTCCGTCATGAAAGGCTGAGCAACAAATGTGGTACCAACTAGGAAGTAGAGCTCTCTTGAGCATATTTTTTTAATAACAGTGGCGAATAAGGCCGATAATAAGGCGAATAAGGCGAATAATAGGAAATTAAGAAAAGAGGAAAACCCATATATGGGCATATGAGCAAACATCAGCTAATGATTCTGGGAAATAAGGGGAATTCAGAAAGGCAGGTTATTAGGTCACTGAGGAGGTGTATGAGGTAATTTCGGGGAAATAAGGGGATTTCAGAAGAAAAGATTAAGAAAGGAGGCGCCTAGAGGCGCCAGGGTATATATTGAGGAGAAATTTCACTGAAAGGACAGTTCCTTTTTCGTGGGGAGAGTAGTTCGTTTGGACGGCGAAGACATCTTTTGAAAGCTGCAGCTCTTTTATTTTTTTGATACTTTGTTTTGCAAAGCAGATATTCTGGGTTACCTGTGAATACTCTTTTGGGTTTTTCATGTGTTCTTTTTGACTTATTGATTTTTGTTTGCCTTGAGTTCAATGGAATGGATGATTGACTGACTGCAATAAAGAAGGTTTTGCTCATTCTCATCCAGGTCTGAGGAGTTTTCTCACTATTTTATTAATATTAGATATAGTATAATTAGGAGGATTTGGCTAAAGTAGATGACAAAACAGTTATAGTTATAAGTATATATCACCCTTGTGATATGTCAGCTTGGAGGCGGGCTCTAAGTTCCGACATATTTAATGGCGCCCAACGTGGGGCTCGATAAGGGGACAGCGTGACCTGCATCCGGAACTGGGACCACTCTCTCAGGAGGGCTACAGAGGCCGGCCATAATATAAGGTAAGCAGACGCCTGTTATATTCAAAAGTCTGTGTATAGTGTATCTGTGGCCTAACAGGGGAGGGGTGGCCCTGGTGAAGGAGGTAGACAGCTGCCCTCGAGCTCGAGAACCCCTAAGGGTGAGATAAGAGAGCTGGATGAGAAATAGTAAAAAGGGAAATCCCCACATGTGATTGAGGGTTATTGATGATTGAGTACAAGAAAGTCTCATGAGTGGATATTGTCATTTACATTAGATATAGTGTTGTGTAGTGTTGTGAATAGGCCTGGTTAAGAGAAGATCTTGAAATAAAATTCCTGCGGATACCGGCGGGGTGTGAGTGCTATTAAACTCACGCACCGTGGCTGCACGGGCAGGTGTGGAAAAAGTTAATCCCTAGATACCGCTGTCGGGTGAGACAGGTCTGCTTGGTAGGGCTGGGGGGCCCCCGGTGAATAGTATACGGTGAATAGTATACGGGAAAGGATATATGTGTGTGAAATTGTTGTTGTGTATATGTAAGTTGCTGAGTCGAGTGACGGAAATTTTATTTGAAGTGGTGGCGAAGTATTGTTAATCCCACAACCTGAATGGAGGAAGAATTGCTTTTTGTCCTAGAAGTAATTATTGCTGTAGGAGTAGTGTGTGGACAAATTGAGTGGGATTTAGGCGTCGGATTGTGGGCACTTAAGTGCTTTATGGGACTTATGAGATAAGTTGGAGCGGGGTAAGTAACACAATACAACACAACAGACAGAACAAGACACATAAGGGACCAGGTGGCATGCTGAAAATTATATTAGTGAATGGGAGATATAGGTTTAAGGTGTGTTGAAGAATTAGGTTCATACTCGGACTTCGAGGGAGAAACAGACTTGGAGATAGAAACTAGAGGGGTAAGGACACACTTCCGGGACGAACGAGTGTATAAAGTCAGGAACGATGTAGAAAGGCACCAGTCTGACGTGCAGATAGCAACTAAGTTGTGATCCCTAACAAGGTTTGACGGGTTGAGAACATTACAAACTCTTTTTCCGTATAACAATTGGCGTGAAAGAATAAAAGCAATCTGGAAGCCTCGGCTGTTAAGCCCAGTATTGAGAGCCCTAGTAGACACCCCAGGTAACCAACAGGCAGAAATACCGCTGTGTGAGTTTTAACAGAGGCAGTTGATGAAGACGACGAACCAGTGGTAGAGTTATTTAAGGAACGTCCACGTCAGATTAACTAATTGCTCAGGATTGACGGCACTGGTGTCGGTAGAGAAATGTCTGGTGCAGTGGGAGAGAGGGTTTGCAATATCTATCCTCTTAAATAATATAAATCCGTTTGTGAGCCAAACTAGGAAAAATCCAGTACAACCGCGACTAACAGCAAAAAAGAATAAACGTCCAGCTAAAGTGGGCAACAAGTGACCCCACAACCACGTGATAGTGCAGCAAGGGCAAGACAGGGGTACATGATGGAGAAGGAAAAAGGCTTGTTCACTCCAGCTGCAAAAATAATAATAAAGCACAAGGATGCTGAGAAGGAAATCAAAAAGTACATGAAGAAGTGGCAAGACCGGACAAAGGGAGAGCTGCAATGGCCAGAAGGAGGGACATTTGACGAAGGAAGGTGTAAAAATATGAAAGAACGAGTAGAGTGTTGGGGGAGCTGAAGAAAGAAAACAAAGAGAAGACAATGAGGAAATGGGAGATAGTGGACTGGTTTGAGCAGGAAGGAAAAAGAAGAAGAGCAGAAAAGCTGAAAGGAAAGCAGGAGAAAGAGCAGGAGAAAGAGAGAATGTTGATGAGGGAACAAAAGAAAGAGGAGGCAACAGCCCCACCATCAGGTGAATGTGTGGAGCAGCTCCAACCCCCACCCTACAATGAACAATACAAACCCAGGTATCACGGCATATACCCAGTGCTACCAACAGGAAATGATGGACAAGAAATAGAACTGGAGATAACTGGAGGACAAGTTAAAGGAATCATAAGACAAATGTCAACGGGAGAAAGAGAAACTGAGGGAAGAAGCGAATAATCATATGCCCACTCCTCAGGGGAGAGCGAACAGCAAGAGGAAGAGAAAGAGGAAAGACGAAAGGATGGACAACCCAAAAGCCCAGAGCGCCCACGAGCAGAGGCTGAAGGAAGAAAAGGGGAGTATCGGTTTGACCATCTGTGTTGGGAGAATGAACCAGAGCAATACAATACGCGATGGGTGGAGGAGTACCCCCACCAGCCGCGCCCACGGCCGCACAGTAGTACCCCAGCCCAGTGGGAAAATCCCTAGGAAAGGAACAGAAAACCCGCCCTGGCCGATTGAGGAAGGGTGGGAACAGGTGAACATGCTAAAAAATATGGAGGAACTACACGGCTCCCTTACACAGATAGAAGAACGCTCACGGAAAGCCCTTGTGGAAGACCACCAACACCAAAAGGATGGGGAGACAACTGATGAAAGGGCGAGAAAACAAAGCAGCCGGCGAACGATCGTCTCGATGGACATAATAAAAAACGGAGAAGAAACCTCAAGGACAGCCTCAGAAGAGGAAGAACACCAGTACGGTGCAGGAAAAGTGAAAGTAAGACTGGAAGGAGAAGTGCAGTTAACTCCTCTAGACGCAGAAGGCTTGCAGCTTGGCAGAAGACAAGACAGAGCACTCGAAGAAGCCCTGGAGCGCAGCCAGGCAGCAGAAGAAACGGCAAATGAGCTGAGAACTCAAATAAGCTTGAGGGTGGAAGAGCTAAGAGAAGAACTGAAAGAGGAAAAGAAGCGTGTTGAACGATTGCGAAGCCAACAATATGAAAGGGGAGAAGCTACACGGGCTATGTGCAGAGGTCTGGAGAGGAGGTTGACGGACCAAGATGATAAGCTGAACAAAGTCATGAGAGGCATAGGCCAAGGAAAAGGAGCCGGCCCCTTTATGAGGAAAAAGAGAGACAAAATGAAGTGGGAACAAGTGCAAGGGCAGCGTCACATGACCACACGATCGCAAAATCAGAATCGATACAGAGATGAGGAAGAAAACGAGGACCATCTCAGGGGCTCCGAGGAAGAAGAAGAGGAACAAGGCAGATTTGAGGAACTAAGCAAGCCTGGTCGGCTGAGGACAACAACAACAGACGTGGCGGATGAACCTTCAGGACCAGAAGAAGTGTTACAGTGCCCTCTGATAGTTAAAGGGAGGGATGTACATTATGTGCCATGTTCATTCATGGACATGACCGGACTAATAAAAAGACTACCGAACGTATGTGAAGGAGCGCAGAGGTGGATCACGAAGTTCGAAGAACAAACAATGGGACAGAACCTGGCCCTGGGTGACCTCAAGGCAATCCTATGCCAGACAGTCGGGAAAGCGAAAATGACCGATATATTTGATCTCGCAGGACTAAAGAAGGAAGCGGAGGATTCGAGAGCAGACAGAATGACTCTCAATCCGTACAGGAGCCTCCTGTGGAATCAGTTAAGGGACGCATACCCAACAAAAGCAGACCCAGGGAAGGTGGAAAAGATAAAGCTGGAGGAAGAGGACGGAGTGGCCCAGTTTATTCTGAGGCTCCAGGAATCTTGGAGAGAGGAAATGGGAGCCTCATGGGACGAAACACCGGCAAGTGTGACACTGTTCAAACTCATGTTGAAAAGGGCACTCCCAGTTGAAGTACAAGACCAGCTGGAAACAGTAGTAGGACTGAATACTATGCCATGGGCAACGTTCGAGGCCAACGTGATACATCACACAGAGCTACACAGAAAAAGAAAAAGGGAAGCGAAGAAGGCTGCAGAAGATCTACTGGTGCAGCTCCATAAAGCACAGCTGGGAGAGCTGGCAAGGAATAAACAAGAGAACCATGAGAAGAAGAAAAAGGAAGATAAAGAATATACTTCAAAGCAAGCAGCAGTTATGGTGGCTCCAGCTGCTGTACAGGCTGCACCGCCTCAGAATGGAGGAGCACCACAAGTAATGATGACACAGCCACAGCTGCCGCCTCCAGCTATGATGCAATACCCAATGGGATACCCGATGAATTATCCCATGAATCCCCAGTATGTTCCTCAACAGCGTGGCTGGGGACCAGGCAGAGGTCGAGGAAGAGGAGGCCCAGGGAGACAGCCTCCACAAAGATCCGCCTGGGGATCAGGGGGACAAGGAGGAAGCTGCTGGAATTGCAATAACCCAGGCCATTTGAAGAGAGATTGTCCCTACCTCCAGTACGGGGCACCAGGAGGAGCCATGGGGAATCAAGGGAGACAACAGATGCCGGCACAAATGCCCGCTCCAATGTTTCAACAAGGGACAGGACAACCCGGAATGCAACAGGCACCTGTGGCAACACAACAAGGGGCTGGGAACTGGGCAGGCCAGTGGATGGGACCAGGACTTCAAGGACAGACCCCAATCCCACCTGGAGGGAGCCCAATGGGCCCAGCTCCAGGGGGAATGTGAAGAGGCCTAGAGAAGCCAGAGGGGGAGCTGGTGCAGTGTACCACCTCATTGCACCCTGCACAAGAACCAACAATTATGGTGGGAATTGGAAACAAAGTACAGGCCCCATTCCTGATTGACACAGGAGAAACATTTACAAGCATTGGAAAAGAAGGCTCAAAGCTTCCCCTCACACGTAGAGCAATAAAAACAGTGGGCTTCTCAGGAAAAACTCAGACTCTACGATTTACCGAGCCACAATGGATTACTGTAGAAGGAATAGTAGTCCAAGCTCCATTACTTTATTCTCCAGATACTCCAGCCAACCTTCTCGGACGAGATGTACTCTGCAAGTTAGGAGCCAAAATACACTGTGGGCCAACAGTGGTGTGGATAACAATCCCAGAGATGTTGGCTCAATAGTACCTAGTAGTAAGCCAAGAAGAAGAAATAACAGAATTGGACAAGGTATATTGGATGGAAATTAAAGACAAAGATATGTCAAAAATATGGCACGAATACTCTGAATGGAAGCCATGGCTGGATCACATCCGTCCGGATTGCTGTGAAGCCAAAGGACCATGGCATTGTACCCTAAAATATTATGGAGGGGGGAAAGACGAAGAATATGCAGCACTATGGGAGGAGCGACTAGAAGGAGGAAAGTTCGACATTAATACAGGCAGCATAATAATTGGCAAACAAGGAGTAGCTGCAAACGTCATACTCCCAGAACAGATCCAAGGGTGGTACCAAGTTGAGGATGCAGTCTCCCACATCTCCCTGATGATCGGGCAGGGTTTTGAATCTAAAGACTTGATGACTATGATGAAAGAAACAGGAAAGGTAACAAAGTGGAACGCAACTAGGAACCCTAGGATGCATGTGTCAGAAGATAGAAAATTCTTGAAAATAGACTATGCAGGAATAGAGCAGGTAGAAGCTACTACTATGCTAGTAAGTCAGCAGACAAAAATACAAGTAAGAGTAGAAGTAGAGGTACAAATGCCACAAATGACAGGTGAGGGAGAGTTAACAGAGAAATAAGTAGAAGAAGCACTAAGTAAAGTCTCAGAGCAGTTATGGACTAAACATTCAACAGATGTAGGGTTAGTCAAATCAGCAGGACTAGCAAAAATACAGGTTAGACCTAACGCTCCTTTACCTTATCAGAGACAATACCAATTGTCCAAACAGGCAGAGGAAGGGATAGGACCAACTATCAAAGGGCTAGTGGAAGCAGGGGTTCTGATCCCCACAAGGAGTCAGTGCAACACTCCAATTTTTCCGGTCAGAAAGCCTAACTCAGATAAGTGGAGATTGGTCCATGACTTGAGACCAGTTAATCAGATAGTAATAGCTGAGACCCCAGTGGTCCCAGATCCACACACTTTGTTATCAAACGTTCCGGAAGGGACAAAATGGTACACAGTAATCGATCTGTGTTCAGCATTTTTCAGCGTCCCTCTGCACCCTGACTCTCAGCACTTGTTCGCCTTTACTTACAGAGGGCAACAATATACATACACGAGGTTGCCCCAAGGATACTGTGAGAGTCCGTCAATATTCAATCAAGTACTGACTAGAGATCTGGTGAATTTACAAATGGAAAGCCTCATGGTACAATATGTTGATGATCTACTGATCTGTAGCCAAACCAAGGAACAGTGCTTGAAGGACTCAATAAAGGTACTAAAAGCCCTGGCAAACAATGGGCATAAAGTGAGTAAGGAAAAACTGCAGTTCTGCAGGAAAAAGGTGGAATATTTAGGAAGAGTTCTAGAAGGGACATCACGAAAAATACTACCGGCTCATGTACAGGCTATACGCGAGGCACCACGACCTCAGACCGTACGACAGATGTTGTCATTCCTGGGTATGGCAGGAATTATAGATATAGATTATAGATATAGCTCCAATAGGTCACATCCCAGAACCTAGAGGCCCTTTCAGACATTTAATGATGGACTTTGTAGATATGGCAGAAAAGGCAGAAGGAAAGCAGTATATCCTAGTAGTAATTGATGTGTTCAGCAGATGGGTTGAGGCAGTGGCCTGTGCCAGAAATGATGCCAAGTCAGTGGCTAAATTCCTATGTAGAGAAGTGATCCCTAGGTTCGGCATCCCGGACCTACTGAGTTCAGACAACGAACCTCACTTTGTAAACAAGGTGATTAAGTCCTTGGCCCAGGCATTGTGCATTAAACAAAAGTTGGGATGTGTGTACCACCCTAGCTCCCAAGGCAAGGTAGAGAGAGCGAATGGAACCCTAAAAGAGAAAATCGCCAAGATATGCCATAGTACTAACTTGAATTGTGTACAAGCGTTGCCACTAGCACTGATGAAAATGCGCTCTCAAACAAACCGCATAACACACATGACACCTCATGAGATGCTCACAGGAAGGCCAATGCCTGGGGCATATACGCGAGGACCCTATAAGGGTCCATCGCTGGAGCAGATGGAAGGCGAAATGTCAAGTTATGTAAAGGACTTAACCCAAATACACAGACTCTAAAAAAAAAACACAAAAAAGCCCGCAAAGCCACCATCCAAGTCAAGAGGGCAACAACCAATTGATCAAGAACAACCCTCGACGTCCAGGGCAGGGCAACAGCCAACGAGACAGACGCCAAGGTCAGGAAAGGACTGGGAAACCCTATTATCAACTGAAGGGCAACTATACTCCGACGACGAGGACGAGCCTGACCCGTATGGACCAACACCAGTGACAGGCCCAGCTGGTGGAACACGTGCCAAAGCTAGAGCACGGTCACAACGAGAGGCCGCCCACTTGCAACAAGAAGCCGCCGGCATCCCGTCCCTAGAAGATATCCTAACACCGCCCTCAGTTCCCGTAGAAGACATAGTTGATGTAACCCCGCGAGTTTACACAGGCCCAGCAGGAGGTTCAGACACCTCACTAGACGACGTACATTCAGATCACTCATACGCAGTTGACCCAAACATACCCCCGGGTCCTTTTGACACCATAGATTTCGAGGAGCTCTTGTCCATATTGAACGACTAGGGAAGTAAACGGTATCCGTGTACACCATGGTGCAAATATCCCCACCCCGTAGCAAAGACATACAAAAGAAGCCACCCGGTCAATCTGGCGGAACTGGCAAAAAAATAAAGACGAGCTAACGACACGACTTTTCTATGTAGCCTGCGTAATAGGATTATGTTTAAATGTGGCAATCGCAGTAGGGTTCCTAGCGGCACGTGCTCAGGCTCATGACTCACAGCTGGGGACCAACCACACCCACAATAAATTGGAATCATATAACACCTCCAAAATAGGCACACGACCCAAACGTAGTACAGGAGTAGGTTCCGCCACCATTAATGGACAGACAGTTTTCCGGGGGAAAGGGTTCTACCCATCACTGGCAGGAGTTAACAACAATACGGCCCAGACGGCCGTAGAGGGACACATGAAATGCGCTTTAGGTTTACTTGCTCATGCTAGTGTAAGGCAGAAAATTCAAAACAATACAATTTATTTCGTGATGTACTCATTCGATTATACGGGTCCCTTTCCGGCATCAGTCTCCAACCCAGTGAAATGGGCCACTAACCAATCATCGTCTTACTACACTCGGACTCTAGAGATCCGCATTATGCAACCAGGCGACATGACAATGGATCCAATAACTAGCATCATAGTCACAGGACGCCCTGCAGATGGTGATGACGGTGGTCACTGCAGGCTGATCCATGCATTATGGTATTATAGTCTCCATGCTGCAGCCACCTATCCTTCATCAACACAGAAAACTACATTTGTTGAGGATTATAAAGCTCGGGTCTACGTCCCAGCGTGGAGCCCAGGCTTTCAGTTCCGTCAGGCCAGCATAGACTTTTGGGCCAAATGTAGTGATAGCGAGAGCAATAAGTGTGAGTCCCGTGGCTCTTCCCTTCTAGGTGACTATGAGGATATTCTATCATATATCACAGTAATAGGTATCACCCAGCACAACACAATGGTTGATACTGGCAGGGGCAACTTGTACCGCCAGTGGCTGATAGACTCTGCCCATCAGGTCATCACTAACACTACGTGTGTGGTGTGTCATGACAGGTCCAAACAGATGCCCTATATAATGCCTGTTAGGGGGGTAAGGGAATGTGATAAGCCACCATACAATGACACCCATCTATGCCCAGCACTTTGTCTATTAGGATCAGCGGCCAGAACACATGGGCCGAAATGGATGGGCAACATAAGTAGATCCTGCACGTATCAACCCGTAGCCTCTCCAATCCCAACAGATATGACAGTTAGGACACGCCCTAACCAAGAGTATCCCCTGTGCATACGTTCGAAGGGAGCTGTATGGGTGGGATTCCTCCCTAAGGTGGCCTGTAAAGATACGTTAGATGCTCATCATCCTATAGTAAATGTGCTCCCGCCGTGTAACACATCAGCGTATGGGTGTGAAGAGGCCATCCCAGGATTAATGACCGTTCCCAGCCTTAGATTTGTCACCCTACAAATTAGCAGATATTTTTTGGTACTGTGGAGACGGCACAGCCCTCCAAATGCTCCCCCGAATGTGGCATGGCCTGTGTGCCCCGGTTATACTAGAAGGGGGCCTTACAGTAATGGCGTTAAATGACACCCTCTTAGACCATCTCCTGACTCAACCTCCTGCCCATGCCTCACGTATTCAGCGTGATACCTCACGATATCTAAAACACACCAATTCTTCTGTGCTCCCAGTCTGGTCACAAGACCCGGAGATATATATAAACTGGAAGGGAGAGCCGGTGGGTGTTCCAGAGGAGCACAGAGCCCTGTCTGATGGCTCGTCAACTGCGTGGGCCGTCCTGCTTCCGCGTGTACAAGTAACCAGGAACATGAGATGGATAAATTATGTATGGTACAATCAGCAGCGTTTTATAAACCATACGATCGCCGCTTTAGGGCTCATTTCAGAACAACTACATGCTACCACACTGATGACTGTAGAGAACCGCTTTGCTATAGATCAGATGCGTGGACCAGAGCAAGGCGTATGTGATATGATTGGTACTGAGTGTTGCACCATCATCCCGTTGCACACAGGTCCTATGGGACCACTATCCGTGCTACTAACCCGTATGAAGGCAGCCCGAGACCAGATGGTCCGGAACTCGGGCGCACCAGATCCTGCATGGTATAAATGGTTGCTCTCAGGGGATTGGATGGCGGGACTGATGCGCATAGGCATGACAATTCTTGTAGTATTGTTAGTCGTAGCTTTCATTGCTTGCTGTGGAATACCACTACTGCGTGCTTTGATTGATAAGACAGTCCACTCTCTCTTCGGACAGTACATGCAGATGCAGATGTTAGATGCAGACACAGAGCCGGATCTGTTTCCACTGTTGGATGAGAACAATAACAATCCGTACGAGAATTGATTGCACTCGAACTACCTTAATGTATGTTATGTCCCATGTCTGTTGTCCCTGTTTTGTCCATGTCCCCCATGTCCCTGTGTGTACAGAATAATGGATTGTCTCCCGTTTCGGCGTCCTCCACGCCAGCCAGCTCGCCGCCACTACTCATGTGCCTACCTTGACTCCGACTCTAATGGCCAGGCGTACCGCTTTTACAACGCATCCAATGCCCCCCACCTTTTTTGCTGTTTTTCGTGCCGTAAGCTGGCCATGGAGATAGACCTGTCTGCCTATCGCTGGTGGCTGTATCTTAAACTCGACAGAGAGCCGCAACGGACCTGGAGGTCATACCCACCCCGCTCCTCACAGGATCAGTGGGTCCCTCTTCAGGAGGATGCACGTCCTATCCCACTGATACTCTCACACGCAGATATAATGATCGAAGAAGGGTCATGGATAGCTTGGCATCGGCCTGGTGAGGACTACTGTCTCGCGGACAGATTGGTCATGCGTGTCCACGCTTATGAACTCCGACGATGCATTGCGGTAGCGTCACTGTATGGGCCTAAGACGAGACACGCATATCTTCTATCACGCAATATTCAGCAGAGCACAGTTCGACAGTATTACACCCTATTCTTTTGCGGATATCCAATCTGGACCACCAACACTCGTGAAGCACTAGAGAACCTGGCACGCCTCCCGCCACAGCCTGCTTGGCTGCATCCAATCTTACGGAAAAACAGTGACTCGGAAGCCGTGGTCATTCTGCCAAAGACATATTCAGACTTTCTCGGACATTTGGTACTCACTGCAAAATAAACGACAGATTAAGGCTCCTTTGCCATGCTGGATTTATTCCGTACACCACAATCACTATTGGTGGTGGCCGTAGTCATGTACACTCTTAGACTGTTAATATGCCGTTGCAATTGTGACTACACTGTATATATGCTTGAGAAAGGGATTACTGGGACCCCCAGTCCTGTTGTCTTTGTGTCTGTTTGTGTGTGTGTTTGTGTCTCTGTAATTGTTGTGTGCAGGGCCATGCTGCGCTTGCCTCCCAGACAAACCCCAGACCAGTACCCCAGGGCATGTGGGCACCTGGAGGTCACCCCTAGGGGCTTCGCCTGTCGGGTCGATGACGTCTTACCCCCTAACCGCTGCCACACCTGCAACCAGCTGTCGTCGGAAATAGCTGTGTCTGACTACGTGTGGAGGGATTTCGACTTGGGGGTGGCGCCGTATCGCACCTGGCTGACGTATCCTCCGCCACCCACGGCGGACACATGGTACACACTGCTGGAAGATTCACGCCCCGTTACCCTCATCCTGGACCACGCAGATCTGTTCCTCCCAGAAGGACTTTGGGTCCACGTGTACCACATGAACGAGTACGCTCTTGAGACAGGGTTCCGGCTGGAGGTACACAGCTATGAAATACGACGTTCCTTTTGCGTTGCCTCCACGTACGGTCGTGGCAGCAGACATGCTTACATTTTCTCCCGCCACATCGTACAGACTACCACACGCCAGTACTGCACCTTGTTCTTTTGTGGATATAAACTCTGGACATCTCACACAAACTATGTACGCCGCGGACTGCAAGCAACGGTCGGTCCGCCTACGTTTATGTACTCATGGAAAGGGGGCTCCTCGGACGCGGTGGCCAACTCGGACAGTGACTACGCTTGCGGCCGGTTTCGAGACATTTGGGGGGCCCTTCGCGTGGGCCGACGTGTCCGGGCCCCACTACCGCTGTGGATAAGGTCAATGCATCGGAATCATCATTGGTGGTGGAAGTAACAGGGCCATTCACCATCATACAAACTGACTGTTTGCCGCGATATGTGCTATATGTTTTTCTTGTGCACAAACGGTGACCTTGGTGATATTGACTTCACTGTCGCGCTATGTGCGGGTAGAGTGAGAATTTTCCCTCATATTGGACTCCGGAGGGTTTTTCGCTCACTCCTTGTTCACCTTACTTTGAGAATGGGTGCCTTAATGGGAAGTTGTGTTGTGTGTGGGGGAGTGATGGGGACGTTATGTTGTGTGTGTTGTTTTCTTTGTTTTTGTTGTTTTCTTGTTTTCTTGTTTGTGATGGGGACGTTATGTTGTGTGTGTTGTTTTCTTTGTTTTTGTTGTCTTCTTGTTTTCTTGTTTTCTTGTTTTCTGATTTTGTTTTCTTGTTTTCTGATTTTGTTTTCTTGTTTTATTTTCATCGTTTGTTGAACAGTTTTGTCGTTCAAGTTTTGTGCAGCACGAGTTTTGTTGAAACTTTCCAGTTTCAAAGGGGGGAGTGATGTTGTGAAAAATCGATGTTGTGCAAAATCTTACACTATAGAAGTGCCCCAAAGGAGTAGGGATCATACTTTAAGAGTATTATGATTGGGTTCATAAGATACATGAGAATAGATCTCAGATGTCATAATGAGTAAAGTAATATTTAACTAATACATAAATAAACCACACAGGACTCAGAAGGTATAGGGAAAGAAGGAGTTTATTACAAATAAACTTAATAATAATAGTGAGACCCAGAACTATCAGGCCTGGGAGAAGTAGGAGTGTAGTCTGGAGACCCAGGCCTAGGAAAGGGGGAAGAAGGAACATAGCCTGGGGAGCCAGGCTCCTCAGAATTGGAGGGAGAAGAAGCCAAAGGGGGAGAGAGAGGGCGAATATAGGCGAAGGGAGGAGATGAGGAACGAGGAGGGGAGGCAGGAGTTGTCAGCCCAGGGCAGCAGGGTTCAGCGTGAGGACAACCATCAGTTTGTGTCCTTTGGTCCACTAGAACAGGAGGCAGAAGCGTCTGAGTAGAGAATGACCGGGTCATAGGCGGTTGCACAATGTGAAAAGGCGAGAGAGGCTGCTCAGGAAGTGTAGGGGAACACAGTCGTTCCAGGAAGGAGCAGAGCTCATGAGACAGATGATTCAGGTGATAGCGACGGAAAGTGGCTAACACTTCAGCAGGAACTGGCCTCCTATAGGGAGTAGGCCGAGAAACCCAAATGGTGTGACCAGGACGAATTGGCTGACCCTGAGGTTAGGGGAGAAAGGGGAAAAGAGAGTAGCCTTCAACAGAAATAGAGGAACTATAGAAATAGAGGAACTATAGAAAATAGAGGAACTAAAGCTTAAAGTACGCAAGAAGCAAGCCCAGTCTTAAGGTCAGACTGAGATCATAATAAAGTTCAAAAAGTCAGCAAAGCTTAAGGGAGTCAGGACTCTAATATAACACACAAAGTAACATTACAGCAATAAAGCTTAGCAACAGTAACAATATAATATAACCAAGTAGAGGTTAGACAAAGTTAATCTCATATAACTAAACATATAATCAGTAACGTATAATCAAGTAAAATAAAAAAAAAATAATGAAAGAAATGAGAAAAAAACTTACTCATTGTAGCTGAAACAGAGGAGTACTCCACGAAGCGTCCGTCATGAAAGGCTGAGCAACAAATGTGGTACCAACTAGGAAGTAGAGCTCTCTTGAGCATATTTTTTAATAACAGTGGCGAATAAGGCCGAAAATAATAGGAAATTAAGAAAAGAGGAAAACCCATATATGGGCATATGAGCAAACATCAGCTAATGATTCTGGGAAATAAGGGGAATTCAGAAAGGCAGGTTATTAGGTCATTGAGGAGGTGTATGAGGTAATTTCGGGGAAATAAGGGGATTTCAGAAGAAAAGTACGCAGATTAAGAAAGGAGGCGCCTAGAGGCGCCAGGGTATATATTGAGGAGAAATTTCACTGAAAGGACAGTTCCTTTTTCGTGGGGAGAGCAGTTCGTTTGGACGGCGAAGACATCTTTTGAAAGCTGCAGCTCTTTTATTCTTTTGATACTTTGTTTTGCAAAGGAGATATTCTGGGTTACCTGTGAATACTCTTTTGGGTTTTTCATGTGTTCTTTTTGACTTATTGATTTTTGTTTGCCTTGAGTTCAATGGGATGGATGATTGACTGACTGCAATAAAGAAGGTTTTGCTCATTCTCATCCAGGTCTGAGGAGTTTTCTCACTATTTTATTAATATTAGATATAGTATAATTAGGAGGATTTGGCTAAAGTAGATGACAAAACAGTTATAGTTATAAGTATATATCACCCTTGTGATATGTCAGCTTGGAGGCGGGCTCTAAGTTCCGACAGTACATGCAAAACAAGGGTATTTGTCTAATGTGCCTAAAACATTTTTTTTGCAAAGTTTTGTTTAAGCTATTTTACTAGTTATTGCAACTCAGATCACATTACGTAATTGACAGTAAATAATTACATTACATTAATCATTTTAAATTTAAAAGGACTATATTTACAGTACCTGCATTTCTGTGGTGATATGTTAATTTCCTTAGTAAAATGTAAAAAAACAAATCTCAATCAGCAGGGTTTATATTGTTTCCCACATTAACATTGAGTTTCCTGACACGTACAGTGAATTTGGTGAGAATCGGATTTGGGGGAAATTTTGGCCCAAAAAAACGTTTACCCGCCGGCTAAGCATTTTGAGTGCTTTTTTGACCAAAACATTTACGTGGTCTGATCTTTTTAAATTTTCACTATGTGAAAAGGGGGGTTAAAACTAGCATTTAGGTATAATTAATATGTACCTGTCATGCTACAGAGCTGAGATTTTAGCTGGAATGCTTTTCATACCCCAGTACAGTATCGGCAATGATTTTGAAATGCCATATCGCAGAATCTATGCACAATAGGCTAAAAATAATCTTCACCCCAAGTTAACATTGAGTTTCCTGATACATACAGTGAATTTGGTGAGAATCAGATTTGCGGGAATTTTTGGCCCAAAAAAACGTTGACCCGCTGGCTTAGCATTTTGAGTGCTTTTTGATCATAAAATTTACGTTCTCTGATCTTCTTTAAACTTGCAGTATGTGAAAAGGGGGGTTTAAAATAACATTTTGGTATAATTAATATGTACCTATCATGCTACAGAGCTGAGATTTTAGCTGGAATGCTTTTCATACCCAAGTACAGTAACGGCCACTGTTACATATGCACAATAGGCTAAAAATAATCTTCACCCCAAGTTAACATTGAGTTTCCTGACACGTAGAGTGAATTTGTTGAGAATCGGATTTGGGGGAAATTTTGCCCCAAAAAAACGTTGACCCGCCGGCTTAGCATTTTGAGTGCTTTTTTGACCAAAACATTTACGTGGTCTGAGCTTTTTAAATTTTCACTATGTGAAAGGGGGGGTTAAATCTAGCATTTTGGTATAATTAATATGTACCTGTCATGCTCCAGAGCTGAGATTTTAGCTGGAATGCTTTTCATACCCCAGTACAGTATCGGCAATGATTTTGAAATGCCATATCGCAGAATCTATGCACAATATTCTAAAAATAATCTTCACCTCAAGTGAACATTGAGTTTCCTGACACGTACAGTGAATTTGTTGAGAATCGGATTTGGGGGAAATTTTGGCCCAAAAAAACGTTGACCCGCCGGCTTAGCATTTTGAGGGCTTTTTTGATCATAAAATGTACGTTGTCTGATCTTTTTAAATTTTCACTATGTGAAAAGGGGGGTTAAAACTAGCATTTAGGTATAATTAATATGTACCTATCATGCTACAGAGCTGAGATTTTAGCTGGAATGCTTTTCATACTCAAGTACAGTATCGGCCACTGATTTTAAAATGCCATATCGCAGAATCTATGCGCAATAGGCTAAAAATAATCTTCACCCCATGTTAACATTGAGTTTCCTGACAAGTACAGTGAATTTGGTGAAAATCGGATTTGGGGAAAATTTTGGCCCAAAAAAACCTTGACCCGCCGGCTTAGCATTTTGAGTGCTTTTTGATCATAAAATCTACGTTCTCTGATCTTCTTTAAACTTGCAGTATGTGAAAAGGGGGGTTAAAAATAACATTTTGGTATAATTAATATGTACCTATCATGCTACAGAGCTGAGATTTTAGCTGGAATGCTTTTCATACCCAAGTACAGTAACGGCCACTGTTACATATGCACAATAGGCTAAAAATAATCTTCACCCCAAGTTAACATTGAGTTTCCTGACACGTACAGTGAATTTGTTGAGAATCGGATTTGGGGGAAATTTTGCCCCAAAAAAACGTTGACCCGCCGGCTTAGCATTTTGAGTGCTTTTATGACCAAAAAATTTACGTTCTCTGATCTTCTTTAAACTTGCAGTATGTGAAAAGGGGGGTTACAACTAAAATTTTGGTATGATTAATGTGCATCTATCATGCTCCAGAGCTGAGATTTTAGCTGGAATGCTTTTCATACCCAAGTAGTTTAATCACTAAATGCTAATGTTTAGGAGTGGCCGATACTAAAATCTTATTTCACAATAATTGTTTTCTCAAGTAGGTCAAAGTAGTATTCAAGTAAGAATAAATATTACTGGAATTAAATAAAGCAGTTAAATGTAAAATAAAACAGACTTCACTGTATGACATGCACATTGATTCTCATTACATTTAATAAAGTTAGTTATCAGTAGAATGAGTGAGTGATTTTGTTAACATTACGGCAACAGATTTATTTGACTGATATGACTATTTTTCCCAACTGTTTGTTTACAGTCACTTAAGACATCTTAGCAATGTATATTAACCGACTGTTTACATGAATACTCGGCTATACTTACATTTTGACATGATGTGTGTGAATTTATTTGACCGTGCAAGTGTAATTCATCACTGATGATGCACATTGAGGCGGCCTCATTTCTGTCTGCATGATTTAAATTTAAGTACACAGATCCGATATATATTTAGCGTCATATCACCCAACCCTAACAATGTTATTTGGATTTAAATTGGTATAAAAGTTATAATAAGCAACTTACCTTTCTTTATGTTTTCTCAAAAGAGTTGTTTTGCAAAATTTGCAATCCGCAGAGTGCTTCTTTTTACCGGATGTCTTGCAAATAAATTCTTTATGATTTTCTTAAGCAAAACAAATTATTGCTGACTTTGAAGACATCGTCCTAGCCACACATTGATATCCAGTGAGTGATGTGTGTGTTTTGACTGCAAGCATAAATTGATGCTACTGCTGCCTGCCGGTGTGGTGCAGTAAAATGACAAACGGGGAGACATTAATTAATTTCTCATCTCAATTTTATGCTGGTTTTATTGTTACACATGACGCGGACTCGACTCTACTCGGAATATTTTCCGAGTCCAAAATGTTCAAGTCCGTGTCAAGTCCGAGTACAAATTCACCCGAGTGCGTGACAAGTCCGAGTTCATTCAAAATTGGACTCGAGTGCGGACTCGAGTTCGAGTCCGAGTTCGAGTACCCAAACTCTATCAATCAAAACACATGCTGATACCTAAGATTGCATGAAAATCATCAGATTTTCAAGGTTGAATCATATTTTCTTCAACATATTGGCCTTTAATATGAACTATTATATTTTATATTATTTAGCATAAAATAATGTAAAAAAGCTTTTTTCCGAGATTTCGGACATAAACACACTGTGTCCTATCATGTTTCATAGAAACAAGGTGAAACAGCGCTTGTCAGATGTGTGCTTTTATTAGGTTGCACGAAAAATCACTAAAGGAAGCCGGAAGTGCGCTGAGACTGCGGGAAAGGTGGTTTCAGCTTCTGAGAAGCACTTTTCTACATGCATGCAGGGATTGACGCAAAACACATGCTGATACCTAAGATTGCATGAAAATCATCAGATTTTCGAGATTGAATCATCAGATATTCGAGGTTGAATCATATTTTCTGCAACATATTGGCCTTTAATATGAACTATTATATTTTATATTATTTAGCATAAAATAATGTAAAAAAGTTTTTTTCCGAGATTTCGGACATAAACACACTGTGTCCTATCATGTTTCATAGAAACAAGGTGAAACAGTGCTTTTCAAGCTTGTCAGATGTGTGCTTATATTAGGTTACACGAAAAACCACTAAAGGAAGCCGCAAGAGCGCTGAAACTGCGTGAAACGCGTTTTCAGCTTCTGAGAAGCACTTTTCTACATGCATGCAGGAATTCACGCAAAACACATGCTGATACCTAAGATTGCATGAAAATCATCAGATTCTCGAGGTTGAATCATATTTTCTTCAAAATATTGGCCTTTAATATGAACAATTATATTTTATATTATTTAGCATAAAATAATGTAAAAAAGCTTTTTTCCGAGATTTCGGACATAAACACACTGTGTCCTATCATGTTTCATAGAAACAAGGTGAAACAGCGCTTGTCAGATGTGTGCTTTTATTAGGTTACACGAAAAACCACTAAAGGAATCCGCAAGAGCGCTGAAACTGCGTGAAACGCGTTTTCAGCTTCTGAGAAGCACTTTTCTACATGCATGCAGGGATTGACGCAAAACACATGCTGATACCTAAGATTGCATGAAAATCATCAGATTCTCGAGTTTGAATCATCAGATTTTCGAGGTTGAATCATATTTTCTTCAAAATATTGGCCTTTAATATGAACTATTATATTTTATATTATTTAGCATAAAATAATGTAAAAAAGCTTTTTTCCGAGATTTCGGATATAAACACACTGTGTCCGATCATGTTTCATAGAAACAAGGTGAAACAGCCCTTGTCAGATGTGTGCTTATATTAGGTTACACGAAAAACCACTAAAGGAAGGCGCTAGAGCGCTGAGACTGCGGGAAAGGCGTTTTCAGCTTCTGAGAAGCACTTTTCTACATGCATGCAGGGATTCACGCAAAACACATGCTGATACCTAAAATTGCACGAAAATGATCATACCACACACAAATCATCAGATTTTAGAGTTTGAATCATATTTTTATCAACATATTGACCTTTAAAATGAACTATTATTATTTAGCATAAAATAATGTAAAAAAGCTTTTTTCCGAGATTTCGGACATAAGCACACTGTGTCCTATCATGTTTCATAGAAACAAGGTGAAACAGCGCTTTTCAAGCTTGTCATATGTGTGCTTATATTAGGTTACACGAAAAACCACTAAAGGAAGCCGCAAGAGCGCTGAAACTGCGTGAAACGCGTTTTCAGCTTCTGAGAAGCACTTTTCTACATGCATGCAGGGATTGACGCAAAACACATGCTGATACCTAAGATTGCATGAAAATCATCAGATTTTCGAGGTTGAATCATATTTCTTCAACATATTGGCCTTTAATATGAACTATTATATTTTATATTATTTAGCATAAAATAATGTAAAAAAGCTTTTTTCCGAGATTTCGGACATAAACACACTGTGTCCTATCATGTTTCATTGAAACAAGGTGAAACAGCCCTTTTCAAGCTTGGCAGATGTCTGCTTTTATTAGGTTGCACGAAAAACCACTAAAGGAAGGCGCTAGAGCGCTGATACTGCGGGAAACGCGTTTTCAGCTTCTGAGAAGCACTTTTCTACATGCATGCAGGGATTGACGCAAAACACATGCTGATAGCTAAAATTGCACGAAAATGATCATACCACACACAAATCATCAGATTTTCGATTTTGAATCATATTTTTATCAACATATTGGCCTTTAATATGAACTATTATTATTTAGCATAAAATAATGTAAAAAAGCTTTTTTCCGAGATTTCGGACATAAACACACTGTGTCCTATCATGTTTCATTGAAACAAGGTGAAACAGCGCTTGACAGATGTGAGCTTTTATTAGGTTGCACGAAAAACCACTAAAGGAAGCCGCAAGAGCGCTGAAACTGCGTGAAACGCGTTTTCAGCATCTAAGAAGCACTTTTCTACATGCATGCAGGGATTGACGCAAAACACATGCTGATACCTAAAATTGCACGAAAATGATCATACCACACACAAATCATCAGATTTTCGATTTTGAATCATATTTTTATCAACATATTGGCCTTTAATATGAACTATTAATATTTAGCATAAAATAATGTAAAAAAGCTTTTTACCGAGATTTCGGACATAAACACACTGTGTCCTATCATGTTTCATAGAAACAAGGTGAAACAGCGCTTTTCAAGCTTGTCAGATGTGTGCTTATATTAGGTTACACGAAAAACCACTAAAGGAAGCCGCAAGAGCGCTGAAACTGCGTGAAACGCGTTTTCAGCTTCTGAGAAGCACTTTTCTACATGCATGCAGGGATTGACGCAAAACACATGCTGATACCTAAAATTGCACGAAAATGATCATACCACACACAAATCATCATATTTTCGATTTTGAATCATATTTTTATCAACATATTGGCCTTTAATATGAACTATTATTATTTAGCATAAAATAATGTAAAAAAGCTTTTTTCCGAGATTTCGGACATAAACACACTGTGTCCTATCATGTTTCATAGAAACAAGGTGAAACAGCGCTTTTCAAGCTTGTCAGATGTGTGCTTATATTAGGTTACACGAAAAACCACTAAAGGAAGCCGCAAGAGCGCTGAAACTGCGTGAAACGCGTTTTCAGCTTCTGAGAAGCACTTTTCTACATGCATGCAGGAATTCACGCAAAACACATGCTGATACCTAAGATTGCATGAAAATCATCAGATTCTCGAGGTTGAATCATATTTTCTTCAAAATATTGGCCTTTAAAATGAACTATTATATTTTATATTATTTAGCATAAAATAATGTAAAAAAGCTTTTTTCCGAGATTTCGGACATAAACACACTGTGTCCTATCATGTTTCATTGAAACAAGGTGAAACTGCCCTTTTCAAGCTTGGCAGATGTCTGCTTTTATTAGGTTGCACGAAAAACCACTAAAGGAAGCCGCAAGAGCGCTGAAACTGCGTGAAACGCGTTTTCAGCTTCTGAGAAGCACTTTTCTACATGCATGCAGGAATTCACGCAAAACACATGCTGATACCTAAAATTGCACGAAAATGATCATACCACACACAAATCATCAGATTTTAGAGTTTGAATCATATTTTTATCAACATATTGACCTTTAATATGAACTATTATTATTTAGCATAAAATAATGTAAAAAAGCTTTTTTCCGAGATTTCGGACATAAACACACTGTGTCCTATCATGTTTCATAGAAACAAGGTGAAACAGTGCTTTTCAAGCTTGTCAGATGTGTGCTTATATTAGGTTACACGAAAAACCACTAAAGGAATCCGCAAGAGCGCTGAAACTGCGTGAAACGCGTTTTCAGCTTCTGAGAAGCACTTTTCTACATGCATGCAGGGATTGACGCAAAACACATGCTGATACCTAAAATTGCACAAAAATGATCATACCACACACAAATCATCAGATTTTCGAGTTTGAATCATATTTTTATCAACATATTGGCCTTTAATATGAACTATTATATTTTATATTATTTAGCATAAAATAATGTAAAAAAGCTTTTTTCCGAGATTTCGGATATAAACACACTGTGTCCGATCATGTTTCATAGAAACAAGGTGAAACATCGCTTGTCAGATGTGTGCTTATATTAGGTCACACGAAAAACCACTAAAGGAAGGCGCTAGAGCGCCGAGACTGCGGGAAAGGCGTTTTCAGCTTCTGAGAAGCACTTTTCTACATGCATGCAGGGATTGACGCAAAAAACATGCTGATACCTAAGATTGCATGAAAATCATCAGATTTTCGAGTTTGAATCATCAGATTTTCGAGGTTGAATCATATTTTCTTCAACATATTGGCCTTTAATATGAACTATTATATTTTATATTATTTAGCATAAAATAATGTAAAAAAGCTGTTTTCCGAGATTTCGGATATAAACACACTGTGTCCGATCATGTTTCATAGAAACAAGGTGAAACAGCGCTTGACAGATGTGAGCTTTTATTAGGTTACACGAAAAACCACTAAAGGAAGGCGCTAGAGCGCCGAGACTGCGGGAAAGGCGTTTTCAGCTTCTGAGAAGCACTTTTCTACATGCATGCAGGGATTGACGCAAAACACATGCTGATACCTAAAATTACACAAAAATGATCATACCACACACAAATCATCAGATTTTCGAGTATGAATCATATTTTTATCAACATATTGGCCTTTAATATGAACTATTAATATTTAGCATAAAATAATGTAAAAAAGCTTTTTACCGAGATTTCGGACATAAACACACTGTGTCCTATCATGTTTCATAGAAACAAGGTGAAACAGCGCTTTTCAAGCTTGTCAGATGTGTGCTTATATTAGGTTACACGAAAAACCACTAAAGGAAGCCGCAAGAGCCCTGAAACTGCGTGAAACGCGTTTTCAGCTTCTGAGAAGCACTTTTCTACATGCATGCAGGGATTGACGCAAAACACATGCTGATAGCTAAAATTGCACGAAAATGATCATACCACACACAAATCATCAGATTTTCGATTTTGAATCATATTTTTATCAACATATTGGCCTTTAATATGAACTATTATTATTTAGCATAAAATAATGTAAAAAAGCTTTTTTCCGAGATTTCGGATATAAACACACTGTGTCCGATCATGTTTCATAGAAACAAGGTGAAACAGCGCTTGTCAGATGTGTGCTTATATTAGGTTACACGAAAAACCACTAAAGGAAGGCGCTAGAGCGCCGAGACTGCGGGAAAGGCGTTTTCAGCTTCTGAGAAGCACTTTTCTACATGCATGCAGGGATAGACGCAAAACACATGCTGATACCTAAGATTGCATGAAAATCATCAGATTTTCGAGTTTGAATCATCAGATTTTCGAGGTTGAATCATATTTTCTTCAACATATTGGCCTTTAATATGAACTATTATATTTTATATTATTTAGCATAAAATAATGTAAAAAAGCTTTTTTCCGAGATTTCGGACATAAACACACTGTGTCCTATCATGTTTCTTAGAAACAAGGTGAAACAGTGCTTTTCAAGCTTGTCAGATGTGTGCTTATATTAGGTTACACGAAAAACCACTAAAGGAAGCCGCAAGAGCGCTGAAACTGCGTGAAACGCGTTTTCAGCTTCTGAGAAGCACTTTTCTACATGCATGCAGGAATTCACGCAAAACACATGCTGATACCTAAAATTGCACGAAAATGATCATACCACACACAAATCATCAGATTTTAGAGTTTGAATCATATTTTTATCAACATATTGACCTTTAATATGAACTATTATTATTTAGCATAAAATAATGTAAAAAAGCTTTTTTCCGAGATTTCGGACATAAACACACTGTGTCCTATCATGTTTCATAGAAACAAGGTGAAACAGTGCTTTTCAAGCTTGTCAGATGTGTGCTTATATTAGGTTACACGAAAAACCACTAAAGGAATCCGCAAGAGCGCTGAAACTGCGTGAAACGCGTTTTCAGCTTCTGAGAAGCACTTTTCTACATGCATGCAGGGATTGACGCAAAACACATGCTGATACCTAAAATTGCACAAAAATGATCATACCACACACAAATCATCAGATTTTCGAGTTTGAATCATATTTTTATCAACATATTGGCCTTTAATATGAACTATTATATTTTATATTATTTAGCATAAAATAATGTAAAAAAGCTTTTTTCCGAGATTTCGGATATAAACACACTGTGTCCGATCATGTTTCATAGAAACAAGGTGAAACATCGCTTGTCAGATGTGTGCTTATATTAGGTCACACGAAAAACCACTAAAGGAAGGCGCTAGAGCGCCGAGACTGCGGGAAAGGCGTTTTCAGCTTCTGAGAAGCACTTTTCTACATGCATGCAGGGATTGACGCAAAAAACATGCTGATACCTAAGATTGCATGAAAATCATCAGATTTTCGAGTTTGAATCATCAGATTTTCGAGGTTGAATCATATTTTCTTCAACATATTGGCCTTTAATATGAACTATTATATTTTATATTATTTAGCATAAAATAATGTAAAAAAGCTTTTTTCCGAGATTTCGGACATAAACACACTGTGTCCTATCATGTTTCATTGAAACAAGGTGAAACTGCCCTTTTCAAGCTTGGCAGATGTCTGCTTTTATTAGGTTGCACGAAAAACCACTAAAGGAAGTCGCTAGAGCGCTGATACTGCGTGAAACGCGTTTTCAGCTTCTGAGAAGCACTTTTCTACATGCATGCAGGGATTGACGCAAAACACATGCTGATACCTAAAATTACACAAAAATGATCATACCACACACAAATCATCAGATTTTCGAGTATGAATCATATTTTTATCAACATATTGGCCTTTAATATGAACTATTATATTTTATATTATTTAGCATAAAATAATGTAAAAAAGCTTTTTTCCGAGATTTCGGACATAAACACACTGTGTCAGATCATGTTTCATAGAAACAAGGTGAAACAGCCCTTGTCAGATGTGTGCTTATATTAGGTTACACGAAAAACCACTAAAGGAAGGCGCTAGAGCGCTGAGACTGCGGGAAAGGCGTTTTCAGCTTCTGAGAAGCACTTTTCTACATGCATGCAGGGATTCACGCAAAACACATGCTGATACCTAAAATTGCACGAAAATGATCATACCACACACAAATCATCAGATTTTAGAGTTTGAATCATATTTTTATCAACATATTGACCTTTAATATGAACTATTATTATTTAGCATAAAATAATGTAAAAAAGCTTTTTTCCGAGATTTCGGACATAAACACACTGTGTCCTATCATGTTTCATAGAAACAAGGTGAAACAGTGCTTTTCAAGCTTGTCAGATGTGTGCTTATATTAGGTTACACGAAAAACCACTAAAGGAATCCGCAAGAGCGCTGAAACTGCGTGAAACGCGTTTTCAGCTTCTGAGAAGCACTTTTCTACATGCATGCAGGGATTGACGCAAAACACATGCTGATACCTAAAATTGCACAAAAATGATCATACCACACACAAATCATCAGATTTTCGAGTTTGAATCATATTTTTATCAACATATTGGCCTTTAATATGAACTATTATATTTTATATTATTTAGCATAAAATAATGTAAAAAAGCTTTTTTCCGAGATTTCGGATATAAACACACTGTGTCCGATCATGTTTCATAGAAACAAGGTGAAACATCGCTTGTCAGATGTGTGCTTATATTAGGTTACACGAAAAACCACTAAAGGAAGGCGCTAGAGCGCCGAGACTGCGGGAAAGGCGTTTTCAGCTTCTGAGAAGCACTTTTCTACATGCATGCAGGGATTGACGCAAAAAACATGCTGATACCTAAGATTGCATGAAAATCATCAGATTTTCGAGTTTGAATCATCAGATTTTCGAGGTTGAATCATATTTTCTTCAACATATTGGCCTTTAATATGAACTATTATATTTTATATTATTTAGCATAAAATAATGTAAAAAAGCTTTTTTCCGAGATTTCGGACATAAACACACTGTGTCCTATCATGTTTCATTGAAACAAGGTGAAACTGCCCTTTTCAAGCTTGGCAGATGTCTGCTTTTATTAGGTTGCACGAAAAACCACTAAAGGAAGTCGCTAGAGCGCTGATACTGCGTGAAACGCGTTTTCAGCTTCTGAGAAGCACTTTTCTACATGCATGCAGGGATTGACGCAAAACACATGCTGATACCTAAAATTACACAAAAATGATCATACCACACACAAATCATCAGATTTTCGAGTATGAATCATATTTTTATCAACATATTGGCCTTTAATATGAACTATTATATTTTATATTATTTAGCATAAAATAATGTAAAAAAGCTTTTTTCCGAGATTTCGGATATAAACACACTGTGTCAGATCATGTTTCATAGAAACAAGGTGAAACAGCCCTTGTCAGATGTGTGCTTATATTAGGTTACACGAAAAACCACTAAAGGAAGGCGCTAGAGCGCTGAGACTGCGGGAAAGGCGTTTTCAGCTTCTGAGAAGCACTTTTCTACATGCATGCAGGGATTCACGCAAAACACATGCTGATACCTAAAATTGCACGAAAATGATCATACCACACACAAATCATCAGATTTTAGAGTTTGAATCATATTTTTATCAACATATTGACCTTTAATATGAACTATTATTATTTAGCATAAAATAATGTAAAAAAGCTTTTTTCCGAGATTTCGGACATAAACACACTGTGTCCTATCATGTTTCATAGAAACAAGGTGAAACAGTGCTTTTCAAGCTTGTCAGATGTGTGCTTATATTAGGTTACACGAAAAACCACTAAAGGAATCCGCAAGAGCGCTGAAACTGCGTGAAACGCGTTTTCAGCTTCTGAGAAGCACTTTTCTACATGCATGCAGGGATTGACGCAAAACACATGCTGATACCTAAAATTGCACAAAAATGATCATACCACACACAAATCATCAGATTTTCGAGTTTGAATCATATTTTTATCAACATATTGGCCTTTAATATGAACTATTATATTTTATATTATTTAGCATAAAATAATGTAAAAAAGCTTTTTTCCGAGATTTCGGACATAAACACACTGTGTCCTATCATGTTTCATTGAAACAAGGTGAAACTGCCCTTTTCAAGCTTGGCAGATGTCTGCTTTTATTAGGTTGCACGAAAAACCACTAAAGGAAGTCGCTAGAGCGCTGATACTGCGGGAAACGCGTTTTCAGCTTCTGAGAAGCACTTTTCTACATGCATGCAGGGATTGACGCAAAACACATGCTGATACCTAAAATTGCACGAAAATGATCATACCACACACAAATCATCAGATTTTCGAGTTTGAATCATATTTTTATCAACATATTGACCTTTAATATGAACTATTATTATTTAGCATAAAATAATGTAAAAAAGCTTTTTTCCGAGATTTCGGATATAAACACACTGTGTCCGATCATGTTTCATAGAAACAAGGTGAAACATCGCTTGTCAGATGTGTGCTTATATTAGGTTACACGAAAAACCACTAAAGGAAGGCGCTAGAGCGCCGAGACTGCGGGAAAGGCGTTTTCAGCTTCTGAGAAGCACTTTTCTACATGCATGCAGGGATTGACGCAAAACACATGCTGATACCTAAGATTGCATGAAAATCATCAGATTTTCGAGTTTGAATCATCAGATTTTCGAGGTTGAATCATATTTTCTTCAACATATTGGCCTTTAATATGAACTATTATATTTTATATTATTTAGCATAAAATAATGTAAAAAAGCTTTTTTCCGAGATTTCGGACATAAACACACTGTGTCCTATCATGTTTCATAGAAACAAGGTGAAACAGTGCTTTTCAAGCTTGTCAGATGTGTGCTTATATTAGGTTACACGAAAAACCACTAAAGGAAGCCGCAAGAGCGCTGAAACTGCGTGAAACGCGTTTTCAGCTTCTGAGAAGCACTTTTCTACATGCATGCAGGGATTGACGCAAAACACATGCTGATACCTAAAATTGCACGAAAATGATCATACCACACACAAATCATCAGATTTTAGAGTTTGAATCATATTTTTATCAACATATTGACCTTTAATATGAACTATTATTATTTAGCATAAAATAATGTAAAAAAGCTTTTTTCCGAGATTTCGGACATAAACACACTGTGTCCTATCATGTTTCATAGAAACAAGGTGAAACAGTGCTTTTCAAGCTTGTCAGATGTGTGCTTATATTAGGTTACACGAAAAACCACTAAAGGAATCCGCAAGAGCGCTGAAACTGCGTGAAACGCGTTTTCAGCTTCTGAGAAGCACTTTTCTACATGCATGCAGGGATTGACGCAAAACACATGCTGATACCTAAAATTGCACAAAAATGATCATACCACACACAAATCATCAGATTTTCGAGTATGAATCATATTTTTATCAACATATTGGCCTTTAATATGAACTATTATATTTTATATTATTTAGCATAAAATAATGTAAAAAAGCTTTTTTCCGAGATTTCGGACATAAACACACTGTGTCAGATCATGTTTCATAGAAACAAGGTGAAACAGCCCTTGTCAGATGTGTGCTTATATTAGGTTACACGAAAAACCACTAAAGGAAGGCGCTAGAGCGCTGAGACTGCGGGAAAGGCGTTTTCAGCTTCTGAGAAGCACTTTTCTACATGCATGCAGGGATTCACGCAAAACACATGCTGATACCTAAAATTGCACGAAAATGATCATACCACACACAAATCATCAGATTTTAGAGTTTGAATCATATTTTTATCAACATATTGACCTTTAATATGAACTATTATTATTTAGCATAAAATAATGTAAAAAAGCTTTTTTCCGAGATTTCGGACATAAACACACTGTGTCCTATCATGTTTCATAGAAACAAGGTGAAACAGTGCTTTTCAAGCTTGTCAGATGTGTGCTTATATTAGGTTACACGAAAAACCACTAAAGGAATCCGCAAGAGCGCTGAAACTGCGTGAAACGCGTTTTCAGCTTCTGAGAAGCACTTTTCTACATGCATGCAGGGATTGACGCAAAACACATGCTGATACCTAAAATTGCACAAAAATGATCATACCACACACAAATCATCAGATTTTCGAGTTTGAATCATATTTTTATCAACATATTGGCCTTTAATATGAACTATTATATTTTATATTATTTAGCATAAAATAATGTAAAAAAGCTTTTTTCCGAGATTTCGGATATAAACACACTGTGTCCGATCATGTTTCATAGAAACAAGGTGAAACATCGCTTGTCAGATGTGTGCTTATATTAGGTTACACGAAAAACCACTAAAGGAAGGCGCTAGAGCGCCGAGACTGCGGGAAAGGCGTTTTCAGCTTCTGAGAAGCACTTTTCTACATGCATGCAGGGATTGACGCAAAAAACATGCTGATACCTAAGATTGCATGAAAATCATCAGATTTTCGAGTTTGAATCATCAGATTTTCGAGGTTGAATCATATTTTCTTCAACATATTGGCCTTTAATATGAACTATTATATTTTATATTATTTAGCATAAAATAATGTAAAAAAGCTTTTTTCCGAGATTTCGGACATAAACACACTGTGTCCTATCATGTTTCATTGAAACAAGGTGAAACTGCCCTTTTCAAGCTTGGCAGATGTCTGCTTTTATTAGGTTGCACGAAAAACCACTAAAGGAAGTCGCTAGAGCGCTGATACTGCGTGAAACGCGTTTTCAGCTTCTGAGAAGCACTTTTCTACATGCATGCAGGGATTGACGCAAAACACATGCTGATACCTAAAATTACACAAAAATGATCATACCACACACAAATCATCAGATTTTCGAGTATGAATCATATTTTTATCAACATATTGGCCTTTAATATGAACTATTATATTTTATATTATTTAGCATAAAATAATGTAAAAAAGCTTTTTTCCGAGATTTCGGATATAAACACACTGTGTCAGATCATGTTTCATAGAAACAAGGTGAAACAGCCCTTGTCAGATGTGTGCTTATATTAGGTTACACGAAAAACCACTAAAGGAAGGCGCTAGAGCGCTGAGACTGCGGGAAAGGCGTTTTCAGCTTCTGAGAAGCACTTTTCTACATGCATGCAGGGATTCACGCAAAACACATGCTGATACCTAAAATTGCACGAAAATGATCATACCACACACAAATCATCAGATTTTAGAGTTTGAATCATATTTTTATCAACATATTGACCTTTAATATGAACTATTATTATTTAGCATAAAATAATGTAAAAAAGCTTTTTTCCGAGATTTCGGACATAAACACACTGTGTCCTATCATGTTTCATAGAAACAAGGTGAAACAGTGCTTTTCAAGCTTGTCAGATGTGTGCTTATATTAGGTTACACGAAAAACCACTAAAGGAATCCGCAAGAGCGCTGAAACTGCGTGAAACGCGTTTTCAGCTTCTGAGAAGCACTTTTCTACATGCATGCAGGGATTGACGCAAAACACATGCTGATACCTAAAATTGCACAAAAATGATCATACCACACACAAATCATCAGATTTTCGAGTTTGAATCATATTTTTATCAACATATTGGCCTTTAATATGAACTATTATATTTTATATTATTTAGCATAAAATAATGTAAAAAAGCTTTTTTCCGAGATTTCGGATATAAACACACTGTGTCCGATCATGTTTCATAGAAACAAGGTGAAACATCGCTTGTCAGATGTGTGCTTATATTAGGTTACACGAAAAACCACTAAAGGAAGGCGCTAGAGCGCCGAGACTGCGGGAAAGGCGTTTTCAGCTTCTGAGAAGCACTTTTCTACATGCATGCAGGGATTGACGCAAAAAACATGCTGATACCTAAGATTGCATGAAAATCATCAGATTTTCGAGTTTGAATCATCAGATTTTCGAGGTTGAATCATATTTTCTTCAACATATTGGCCTTTAATATGAACTATTATATTTTATATTATTTAGCATAAAATAATGTAAAAAAGCTTTTTTCCGAGATTTCGGACATAAACACACTGTGTCCTATCATGTTTCATTGAAACAAGGTGAAACTGCCCTTTTCAAGCTTGGCAGATGTCTGCTTTTATTAGGTTGCACGAAAAACCACTAAAGGAAGTCGCTAGAGCGCTGATACTGCGTGAAACGCGTTTTCAGCTTCTGAGAAGCACTTTTCTACATGCATGCAGGGATTGACGCAAAACACATGCTGATACCTAAAATTACACAAAAATGATCATACCACACACAAATCATCAGATTTTCGAGTATGAATCATATTTTTATCAACATATTGGCCTTTAATATGAACTATTATATTTTATATTATTTAGCATAAAATAATGTAAAAAAGCTTTTTTCCGAGATTTCGGACATAAACACACTGTGTCAGATCATGTTTCATAGAAACAAGGTGAAACAGCCCTTGTCAGATGTGTGCTTATATTAGGTTACACGAAAAACCACTAAAGGAAGGCGCTAGAGCGCTGAGACTGCGGGAAAGGCGTTTTCAGCTTCTGAGAAGCACTTTTCTACATGCATGCAGGGATTCACGCAAAACACATGCTGATACCTAAAATTGCACGAAAATGATCATACCACACACAAATCATCAGATTTTAGAGTTTGAATCATATTTTTATCAACATATTGACCTTTAATATGAACTATTATTATTTAGCATAAAATAATGTAAAAAAGCTTTTTTCCGAGATTTCGGACATAAACACACTGTGTCCTATCATGTTTCATAGAAACAAGGTGAAACAGTGCTTTTCAAGCTTGTCAGATGTGTGCTTATATTAGGTTACACGAAAAACCACTAAAGGAATCCGCAAGAGCGCTGAAACTGCGTGAAACGCGTTTTCAGCTTCTGAGAAGCACTTTTCTACATGCATGCAGGGATTGACGCAAAACACATGCTGATACCTAAAATTGCACAAAAATGATCATACCACACACAAATCATCAGATTTTCGAGTTTGAATCATATTTTTATCAACATATTGGCCTTTAATATGAACTATTATATTTTATATTATTTAGCATAAAATAATGTAAAAAAGCTTTTTTCCGAGATTTCGGATATAAACACACTGTGTCCGATCATGTTTCATAGAAACAAGGTGAAACATCGCTTGTCAGATGTGTGCTTATATTAGGTTACACGAAAAACCACTAAAGGAAGGCGCTAGAGCGCCGAGACTGCGGGAAAGGCGTTTTCAGCTTCTGAGAAGCACTTTTCTACATGCATGCAGGGATTGACGCAAAAAACATGCTGATACCTAAGATTGCATGAAAATCATCAGATTTTCGAGTTTGAATCATCAGATTTTCGAGGTTGAATCATATTTTCTTCAACATATTGGCCTTTAATATGAACTATTATATTTTATATTATTTAGCATAAAATAATGTAAAAAAGCTTTTTTCCGAGATTTCGGACATAAACACACTGTGTCCTATCATGTTTCATTGAAACAAGGTGAAACTGCCCTTTTCAAGCTTGGCAGATGTCTGCTTTTATTAGGTTGCACGAAAAACCACTAAAGGAAGTCGCTAGAGCGCTGATACTGCGTGAAACGCGTTTTCAGCTTCTGAGAAGCACTTTTCTACATGCATGCAGGGATTGACGCAAAACACATGCTGATACCTAAAATTACACAAAAATGATCATACCACACACAAATCATCAGATTTTCGAGTATGAATCATATTTTTATCAACATATTGGCCTTTAATATGAACTATTATATTTTATATTATTTAGCATAAAATAATGTAAAAAAGCTTTTTTCCGAGATTTCGGACATAAACACACTGTGTCAGATCATGTTTCATAGAAACAAGGTGAAACAGCCCTTGTCAGATGTGTGCTTATATTAGGTTACACGAAAAACCACTAAAGGAAGGCGCTAGAGCGCTGAGACTGCGGGAAAGGCGTTTTCAGCTTCTGAGAAGCACTTTTCTACATGCATGCAGGGATTCACGCAAAACACATGCTGATACCTAAAATTGCACGAAAATGATCATACCACACACAAATCATCAGATTTTAGAGTTTGAATCATATTTTTATCAACATATTGACCTTTAATATGAACTATTATTATTTAGCATAAAATAATGTAAAAAAGCTTTTTTCCGAGATTTCGGACATAAACACACTGTGTCCTATCATGTTTCATAGAAACAAGGTGAAACAGTGCTTTTCAAGCTTGTCAGATGTGTGCTTATATTAGGTTACACGAAAAACCACTAAAGGAAGCCGCAAGAGCGCTGAAACTGCGTGAAACGCGTTTTCAGCTTCTGAGAAGCACTTTTCTACATGCATGCAGGGATTGACGCAAAACACATGCTGATACCTAAAATTGCACAAAAATGATCATACCACACACAAATCATCAGATTTTCGAGTTTGAATCATATTTTTATCAACATATTGGCCTTTAATATGAACTATTATATTTTATATTATTTAGCATAAAATAATGTAAAAAAGCTTTTTTCCGAGATTTCGGATATAAACACACTGTGTCCGATCATGTTTCATAGAAACAAGGTGAAACAGCCCTTGTCAGATGTGTGCTTATATTAGGTTACACGAAAAACCACTAAAGGAAGGCGCTAGAGCGCTGAGACTGCGGGAAAGGCGTTTTCAGCTTCTGAGAAGCACTTTTCTACATGCATGCAGGGATTGACGCAAAACACATGCTGATACCTAAGATTGCATGAAAATCATCAGATTTTCGAGGTTGAATCATATTTCTTCAACATATTGGCCTTTAATATGAACTATTATATTTTATATTATTTAGCATAAAATAATGTAAAAAAGCTTTTTTCCGAGATTTCGGACATAAACACACTGTGTCCTATCATGTTTCATAGAAACAAGGTGAAACAGTGCTTTTCAAGCTTGTCAGATGTGTGCTTATATTAGGTTACACGAAAAACCACTAAAGGAAGCCGCAAGAGCGCTGAAACTGCGTGAAACGCGTTTTCAGCTTCTGAGAAGCACTTTTCTACATGCATGCAGGGATTGACGCAAAACACATGCTGATACCTAAAATTGCACGAAAATGATCATACCACACACAAATCATCAGATTTTAGAGTTTGAATCATATTTTTATCAACATATTGACCTTTAATATGAACTATTATTATTTAGCATAAAATAATGTAAAAAAGCTTTTTTCCGAGATTTCGGACATAAACACACTGTGTCCTATCATGTTTCATAGAAACAAGGTGAAACAGCCCTTGTGAGATGTGTGCTTATATTAGGTTACACGAAAAACCACTAAAGGAAGTCGCTAGAGCGCTGATACTGCGTGAAACGCGTTTTCAGCTTCTGAGAAGCACTTTTCTACATGCATGCAGGGATTGACGCAAAACACATGCTGATACCTAAAATTGCACAAAAATGATCATACCACACACAAATCATCAGATTTTCGAGTATGAATCATATTTTTATCAACATATTGGCCTTTAATATGAACTATTATATTTTATATTATTTAGCATAAAATAATGTAAAAAAGCTTTTTTCCGAGATTTCGGACATAAACACACTGTGTCAGATCATGTTTCATAGAAACAAGGTGAAACAGCCCTTGTCAGATGTGTGCTTATATTAGGTTACACGAAAAACCACTAAAGGAAGGCGCTAGAGCGCTGAGACTGCGGGAAAGGCGTTTTCAGCTTCTGAGAAGCACTTTTCTACATGCATGCAGGGATTCACGCAAAACACATGCTGATACCTAAAATTGCACGAAAATGATCATACCACACACAAATCATCAGATTTTAGAGTTTGAATCATATTTTTATCAACATATTGACCTTTAATATGAACTATTATTATTTAGCATAAAATAATGTAAAAAAGCTTTTTTCCGAGATTTCGGACATAAACACACTGTGTCCTATCATGTTTCATAGAAACAAGGTGAAACAGTGCTTTTCAAGCTTGTCAGATGTGTGCTTATATTAGGTTACACGAAAAACCACTAAAGGAATCCGCAAGAGCGCTGAAACTGCGTGAAACGCGTTTTCAGCTTCTGAGAAGCACTTTTCTACATGCATGCAGGGATTGACGCAAAACACATGCTGATACCTAAAATTGCACAAAAATGATCATACCACACACAAATCATCAGATTTTCGAGTTTGAATCATATTTTTATCAACATATTGGCCTTTAATATGAACTATTATATTTTATATTATTTAGCATAAAATAATGTAAAAAAGCTTTTTTCCGAGATTTCGGATATAAACACACTGTGTCCGATCATGTTTCATAGAAACAAGGTGAAACATCGCTTGTCAGATGTGTGCTTATATTAGGTTACACGAAAAACCACTAAAGGAAGGCGCTAGAGCGCCGAGACTGCGGGAAAGGCGTTTTCAGCTTCTGAGAAGCACTTTTCTACATGCATGCAGGGATTGACGCAAAAAACATGCTGATACCTAAGATTGCATGAAAATCATCAGATTTTCGAGTTTGAATCATCAGATTTTCGAGGTTGAATCATATTTTCTTCAACATATTGGCCTTTAATATGAACTATTATATTTTATATTATTTAGCATAAAATAATGTAAAAAAGCTTTTTTCCGAGATTTCGGACATAAACACACTGTGTCCTATCATGTTTCATTGAAACAAGGTGAAACTGCCCTTTTCAAGCTTGGCAGATGTCTGCTTTTATTAGGTTGCACGAAAAACCACTAAAGGAAGTCGCTAGAGCGCTGATACTGCGTGAAACGCGTTTTCAGCTTCTGAGAAGCACTTTTCTACATGCATGCAGGGATTGACGCAAAACACATGCTGATACCTAAAATTACACAAAAATGATCATACCACACACAAATCATCAGATTTTCGAGTATGAATCATATTTTTATCAACATATTGGCCTTTAATATGAACTATTATATTTTATATTATTTAGCATAAAATAATGTAAAAAAGCTTTTTTCCGAGATTTCGGACATAAACACACTGTGTCCTATCATGTTTCATAGAAACAAGGTGAAACAGTGCTTTTCAAGCTTGTCAGATGTGTGCTTATATTAGGTTACACGAAAAACCACTAAAGGAAGCCGCAAGAGCGCTGAAACTGCGTGAAACGCGTTTTCAGCTTCTGAGAAGCACTTTTCTACATGCATGCAGGGATTGACGCAAAACACATGCTGATACCTAAAATTGCACGAAAATGATCATACCACACACAAATCATCAGATTTTCGATTTTGAATCATATTTTTATCAACATATTGGCCTTTAATATGAACTATTAATATTTAGCATAAAATAATGTAAAAAAGCTTTTTTCCGAGATTTCGGATATAAACACACTGTGTCCGATCATGTTTCATAGAAACAAGGTGAAACATCGCTTGTCAGATGTGTGCTTATATTAGGTTACACGAAAAACCACTAAAGGAAGGCGCTAGAGCGCCGAGACTGCGGGAAAGGCGTTTTCAGCTTCTGAGAAGCACTTTTCTACATGCATGCAGGGATTGACGCAAAAAACATGCTGATACCTAAGATTGCATGAAAATCATCAGATTTTCGAGTTTGAATCATCAGATTTTCGAGGTTGAATCATATTTTCTTCAACATATTGGCCTTTAATATGAACTATTATATTTTATATTATTTAGCATAAAATAATGTAAAAAAGCTTTTTTCCGAGATTTCGGACATAAACACACTGTGTCCTATCATGTTTCATTGAAACAAGGTGAAACTGCCCTTTTCAAGCTTGGCAGATGTCTGCTTTTATTAGGTTGCACGAAAAACCACTAAAGGAAGTCGCTAGAGCGCTGATACTGCGTGAAACGCGTTTTCAGCTTCTGAGAAGCACTTTTCTACATGCATGCAGGGATTGACGCAAAACACATGCTGATACCTAAAATTACACAAAAATGATCATACCACACACAAATCATCAGATTTTCGAGTATGAATCATATTTTTATCAACATATTGGCCTTTAATATGAACTATTATATTTTATATTATTTAGCATAAAATAATGTAAAAAAGCTTTTTTCCGAGATTTCGGATATAAACACACTGTGTCAGATCATGTTTCATAGAAACAAGGTGAAACAGCCCTTGTCAGATGTGTGCTTATATTAGGTTACACGAAAAACCACTAAAGGAAGGCGCTAGAGCGCTGAGACTGCGGGAAAGGCGTTTTCAGCTTCTGAGAAGCACTTTTCTACATGCATGCAGGGATTCACGCAAAACACATGCTGATACCTAAAATTGCACGAAAATGATCATACCACACACAAATCATCAGATTTTAGAGTTTGAATCATATTTTTATCAACATATTGACCTTTAATATGAACTATTATTATTTAGCATAAAATAATGTAAAAAAGCTTTTTTCCGAGATTTCGGACATAAACACACTGTGTCCTATCATGTTTCATAGAAACAAGGTGAAACAGTGCTTTTCAAGCTTGTCAGATGTGTGCTTATATTAGGTTACACGAAAAACCACTAAAGGAATCCGCAAGAGCGCTGAAACTGCGTGAAACGCGTTTTCAGCTTCTGAGAAGCACTTTTCTACATGCATGCAGGGATTGACGCAAAACACATGCTGATACCTAAAATTGCACAAAAATGATCATACCACACACAAATCATCAGATTTTCGAGTTTGAATCATATTTTTATCAACATATTGGCCTTTAATATGAACTATTATATTTTATATTATTTAGCATAAAATAATGTAAAAAAGCTTTTTTCCGAGATTTCGGATATAAACACACTGTGTCCGATCATGTTTCATAGAAACAAGGTGAAACATCGCTTGTCAGATGTGTGCTTATATTAGGTTACACGAAAAACCACTAAAGGAAGGCGCTAGAGCGCCGAGACTGCGGGAAAGGCGTTTTCAGCTTCTGAGAAGCACTTTTCTACATGCATGCAGGGATTGACGCAAAAAACATGCTGATACCTAAGATTGCATGAAAATCATCAGATTTTCGAGTTTGAATCATCAGATTTTCGAGGTTGAATCATATTTTCTTCAACATATTGGCCTTTAATATGAACTATTATATTTTATATTATTTAGCATAAAATAATGTAAAAAAGCTTTTTTCCGAGATTTCGGACATAAACACACTGTGTCCTATCATGTTTCATTGAAACAAGGTGAAACTGCCCTTTTCAAGCTTGGCAGATGTCTGCTTTTATTAGGTTGCACGAAAAACCACTAAAGGAAGTCGCTAGAGCGCTGATACTGCGTGAAACGCGTTTTCAGCTTCTGAGAAGCACTTTTCTACATGCATGCAGGGATTGACGCAAAACACATGCTGATACCTAAAATTACACAAAAATGATCATACCACACACAAATCATCAGATTTTCGAGTATGAATCATATTTTTATCAACATATTGGCCTTTAATATGAACTATTATATTTTATATTATTTAGCATAAAATAATGTAAAAAAGCTTTTTTCCGAGATTTCGGACATAAACACACTGTGTCAGATCATGTTTCATAGAAACAAGGTGAAACAGCCCTTGTCAGATGTGTGCTTATATTAGGTTACACGAAAAACCACTAAAGGAAGGCGCTAGAGCGCTGAGACTGCGGGAAAGGCGTTTTCAGCTTCTGAGAAGCACTTTTCTACATGCATGCAGGGATTCACGCAAAACACATGCTGATACCTAAAATTGCACGAAAATGATCATACCACACACAAATCATCAGATTTTAGAGTTTGAATCATATTTTTATCAACATATTGACCTTTAATATGAACTATTATTATTTAGCATAAAATAATGTAAAAAAGCTTTTTTCCGAGATTTCGGACATAAACACACTGTGTCCTATCATGTTTCATAGAAACAAGGTGAAACAGTGCTTTTCAAGCTTGTCAGATGTGTGCTTATATTAGGTTACACGAAAAACCACTAAAGGAATCCGCAAGAGCGCTGAAACTGCGTGAAACGCGTTTTCAGCTTCTGAGAAGCACTTTTCTACATGCATGCAGGGATTGACGCAAAACACATGCTGATACCTAAAATTGCACAAAAATGATCATACCACACACAAATCATCAGATTTTCGAGTTTGAATCATATTTTTATCAACATATTGGCCTTTAATATGAACTATTATATTTTATATTATTTAGCATAAAATAATGTAAAAAAGCTTTTTTCCGAGATTTCGGATATAAACACACTGTGTCCGATCATGTTTCATAGAAACAAGGTGAAACATCGCTTGTCAGATGTGTGCTTATATTAGGTTACACGAAAAACCACTAAAGGAAGGCGCTAGAGCGCCGAGACTGCGGGAAAGGCGTTTTCAGCTTCTGAGAAGCACTTTTCTACATGCATGCAGGGATTGACGCAAAAAACATGCTGATACCTAAGATTGCATGAAAATCATCAGATTTTCGAGTTTGAATCATCAGATTTTCGAGGTTGAATCATATTTTCTTCAACATATTGGCCTTTAATATGAACTATTATATTTTATATTATTTAGCATAAAATAATGTAAAAAAGCTTTTTTCCGAGATTTCGGACATAAACACACTGTGTCCTATCATGTTTCATTGAAACAAGGTGAAACTGCCCTTTTCAAGCTTGGCAGATGTCTGCTTTTATTAGGTTGCACGAAAAACCACTAAAGGAAGTCGCTAGAGCGCTGATACTGCGTGAAACGCGTTTTCAGCTTCTGAGAAGCACTTTTCTACATGCATGCAGGGATTGACGCAAAACACATGCTGATACCTAAAATTACACAAAAATGATCATACCACACACAAATCATCAGATTTTCGAGTATGAATCATATTTTTATCAACATATTGGCCTTTAATATGAACTATTATATTTTATATTATTTAGCATAAAATAATGTAAAAAAGCTTTTTTCCGAGATTTCGGATATAAACACACTGTGTCAGATCATGTTTCATAGAAACAAGGTGAAACAGCCCTTGTCAGATGTGTGCTTATATTAGGTTACACGAAAAACCACTAAAGGAAGGCGCTAGAGCGCTGAGACTGCGGGAAAGGCGTTTTCAGCTTCTGAGAAGCACTTTTCTACATGCATGCAGGGATTCACGCAAAACACATGCTGATACCTAAAATTGCACGAAAATGATCATACCACACACAAATCATCAGATTTTAGAGTTTGAATCATATTTTTATCAACATATTGACCTTTAATATGAACTATTATTATTTAGCATAAAATAATGTAAAAAAGCTTTTTTCCGAGATTTCGGACATAAACACACTGTGTCCTATCATGTTTCATAGAAACAAGGTGAAACAGTGCTTTTCAAGCTTGTCAGATGTGTGCTTATATTAGGTTACACGAAAAACCACTAAAGGAATCCGCAAGAGCGCTGAAACTGCGTGAAACGCGTTTTCAGCTTCTGAGAAGCACTTTTCTACATGCATGCAGGGATTGACGCAAAACACATGCTGATACCTAAAATTGCACAAAAATGATCATACCACACACAAATCATCAGATTTTCGAGTTTGAATCATATTTTTATCAACATATTGGCCTTTAATATGAACTATTATATTTTATATTATTTAGCATAAAATAATGTAAAAAAGCTTTTTTCCGAGATTTCGGATATAAACACACTGTGTCCGATCATGTTTCATAGAAACAAGGTGAAACATCGCTTGTCAGATGTGTGCTTATATTAGGTTACACGAAAAACCACTAAAGGAAGGCGCTAGAGCGCCGAGACTGCGGGAAAGGCGTTTTCAGCTTCTGAGAAGCACTTTTCTACATGCATGCAGGGATTGACGCAAAAAACATGCTGATACCTAAGATTGCATGAAAATCATCAGATTTTCGAGTTTGAATCATCAGATTTTCGAGGTTGAATCATATTTTCTTCAACATATTGGCCTTTAATATGAACTATTATATTTTATATTATTTAGCATAAAATAATGTAAAAAAGCTTTTTTCCGAGATTTCGGACATAAACACACTGTGTCCTATCATGTTTCATTGAAACAAGGTGAAACTGCCCTTTTCAAGCTTGGCAGATGTCTGCTTTTATTAGGTTGCACGAAAAACCACTAAAGGAAGTCGCTAGAGCGCTGATACTGCGTGAAACGCGTTTTCAGCTTCTGAGAAGCACTTTTCTACATGCATGCAGGGATTGACGCAAAACACATGCTGATACCTAAAATTACACAAAAATGATCATACCACACACAAATCATCAGATTTTCGAGTATGAATCATATTTTTATCAACATATTGGCCTTTAATATGAACTATTATATTTTATATTATTTAGCATAAAATAATGTAAAAAAGCTTTTTTCCGAGATTTCGGACATAAACACACTGTGTCAGATCATGTTTCATAGAAACAAGGTGAAACAGCCCTTGTCAGATGTGTGCTTATATTAGGTTACACGAAAAACCACTAAAGGAAGGCGCTAGAGCGCTGAGACTGCGGGAAAGGCGTTTTCAGCTTCTGAGAAGCACTTTTCTACATGCATGCAGGGATTCACGCAAAACACATGCTGATACCTAAAATTGCACGAAAATGATCATACCACACACAAATCATCAGATTTTAGAGTTTGAATCATATTTTTATCAACATATTGACCTTTAATATGAACTATTATTATTTAGCATAAAATAATGTAAAAAAGCTTTTTTCCGAGATTTCGGACATAAACACACTGTGTCCTATCATGTTTCATAGAAACAAGGTGAAACAGTGCTTTTCAAGCTTGTCAGATGTGTGCTTATATTAGGTTACACGAAAAACCACTAAAGGAATCCGCAAGAGCGCTGAAACTGCGTGAAACGCGTTTTCAGCTTCTGAGAAGCACTTTTCTACATGCATGCAGGGATTGACGCAAAACACATGCTGATACCTAAAATTGCACAAAAATGATCATACCACACACAAATCATCAGATTTTCGAGTTTGAATCATATTTTTATCAACATATTGGCCTTTAATATGAACTATTATATTTTATATTATTTAGCATAAAATAATGTAAAAAAGCTTTTTTCCGAGATTTCGGATATAAACACACTGTGTCCGATCATGTTTCATAGAAACAAGGTGAAACATCGCTTGTCAGATGTGTGCTTATATTAGGTTACACGAAAAACCACTAAAGGAAGGCGCTAGAGCGCCGAGACTGCGGGAAAGGCGTTTTCAGCTTCTGAGAAGCACTTTTCTACATGCATGCAGGGATTGACGCAAAAAACATGCTGATACCTAAGATTGCATGAAAATCATCAGATTTTCGAGTTTGAATCATCAGATTTTCGAGGTTGAATCATATTTTCTTCAACATATTGGCCTTTAATATGAACTATTATATTTTATATTATTTAGCATAAAATAATGTAAAAAAGCTTTTTTCCGAGATTTCGGACATAAACACACTGTGTCCTATCATGTTTCATTGAAACAAGGTGAAACTGCCCTTTTCAAGCTTGGCAGATGTCTGCTTTTATTAGGTTGCACGAAAAACCACTAAAGGAAGTCGCTAGAGCGCTGATACTGCGTGAAACGCGTTTTCAGCTTCTGAGAAGCACTTTTCTACATGCATGCAGGGATTGACGCAAAACACATGCTGATACCTAAAATTACACAAAAATGATCATACCACACACAAATCATCAGATTTTCGAGTATGAATCATATTTTTATCAACATATTGGCCTTTAATATGAACTATTATATTTTATATTATTTAGCATAAAATAATGTAAAAAAGCTTTTTTCCGAGATTTCGGATATAAACACACTGTGTCAGATCATGTTTCATAGAAACAAGGTGAAACAGCCCTTGTCAGATGTGTGCTTATATTAGGTTACACGAAAAACCACTAAAGGAAGGCGCTAGAGCGCTGAGACTGCGGGAAAGGCGTTTTCAGCTTCTGAGAAGCACTTTTCTACATGCATGCAGGGATTCACGCAAAACACATGCTGATACCTAAAATTGCACGAAAATGATCATACCACACACAAATCATCAGATTTTAGAGTTTGAATCATATTTTTATCAACATATTGACCTTTAATATGAACTATTATTATTTAGCATAAAATAATGTAAAAAAGCTTTTTTCCGAGATTTCGGACATAAACACACTGTGTCCTATCATGTTTCATAGAAACAAGGTGAAACAGTGCTTTTCAAGCTTGTCAGATGTGTGCTTATATTAGGTTACACGAAAAACCACTAAAGGAATCCGCAAGAGCGCTGAAACTGCGTGAAACGCGTTTTCAGCTTCTGAGAAGCACTTTTCTACATGCATGCAGGGATTGACGCAAAACACATGCTGATACCTAAAATTGCACAAAAATGATCATACCACACACAAATCATCAGATTTTCGAGTTTGAATCATATTTTTATCAACATATTGGCCTTTAATATGAACTATTATATTTTATATTATTTAGCATAAAATAATGTAAAAAAGCTTTTTTCCGAGATTTCGGATATAAACACACTGTGTCCGATCATGTTTCATAGAAACAAGGTGAAACATCGCTTGTCAGATGTGTGCTTATATTAGGTTACACGAAAAACCACTAAAGGAAGGCGCTAGAGCGCCGAGACTGCGGGAAAGGCGTTTTCAGCTTCTGAGAAGCACTTTTCTACATGCATGCAGGGATTGACGCAAAAAACATGCTGATACCTAAGATTGCATGAAAATCATCAGATTTTCGAGTTTGAATCATCAGATTTTCGAGGTTGAATCATATTTTCTTCAACATATTGGCCTTTAATATGAACTATTATATTTTATATTATTTAGCATAAAATAATGTAAAAAAGCTTTTTTCCGAGATTTCGGACATAAACACACTGTGTCCTATCATGTTTCATTGAAACAAGGTGAAACTGCCCTTTTCAAGCTTGGCAGATGTCTGCTTTTATTAGGTTGCACGAAAAACCACTAAAGGAAGTCGCTAGAGCGCTGATACTGCGTGAAACGCGTTTTCAGCTTCTGAGAAGCACTTTTCTACATGCATGCAGGGATTGACGCAAAACACATGCTGATACCTAAAATTACACAAAAATGATCATACCACACACAAATCATCAGATTTTCGAGTATGAATCATATTTTTATCAACATATTGGCCTTTAATATGAACTATTATATTTTATATTATTTAGCATAAAATAATGTAAAAAAGCTTTTTTCCGAGATTTCGGATATAAACACACTGTGTCAGATCATGTTTCATAGAAACAAGGTGAAACAGCCCTTGTCAGATGTGTGCTTATATTAGGTTACACGAAAAACCACTAAAGGAAGGCGCTAGAGCGCTGAGACTGCGGGAAAGGCGTTTTCAGCTTCTGAGAAGCACTTTTCTACATGCATGCAGGGATTCACGCAAAACACATGCTGATACCTAAAATTGCACGAAAATGATCATACCACACACAAATCATCAGATTTTAGAGTTTGAATCATATTTTTATCAACATATTGACCTTTAATATGAACTATTATTATTTAGCATAAAATAATGTAAAAAAGCTTTTTTCCGAGATTTCGGACATAAACACACTGTGTCCTATCATGTTTCATAGAAACAAGGTGAAACAGTGCTTTTCAAGCTTGTCAGATGTGTGCTTATATTAGGTTACACGAAAAACCACTAAAGGAATCCGCAAGAGCGCTGAAACTGCGTGAAACGCGTTTTCAGCTTCTGAGAAGCACTTTTCTACATGCATGCAGGGATTGACGCAAAACACATGCTGATACCTAAAATTGCACAAAAATGATCATACCACACACAAATCATCAGATTTTCGAGTTTGAATCATATTTTTATCAACATATTGGCCTTTAATATGAACTATTATATTTTATATTATTTAGCATAAAATAATGTAAAAAAGCTTTTTTCCGAGATTTCGGATATAAACACACTGTGTCCGATCATGTTTCATAGAAACAAGGTGAAACATCGCTTGTCAGATGTGTGCTTATATTAGGTTACACGAAAAACCACTAAAGGAAGGCGCTAGAGCGCCGAGACTGCGGGAAAGGCGTTTTCAGCTTCTGAGAAGCACTTTTCTACATGCATGCAGGGATTGACGCAAAAAACATGCTGATACCTAAGATTGCATGAAAATCATCAGATTTTCGAGTTTGAATCATCAGATTTTCGAGGTTGAATCATATTTTCTTCAACATATTGGCCTTTAATATGAACTATTATATTTTATATTATTTAGCATAAAATAATGTAAAAAAGCTTTTTTCCGAGATTTCGGACATAAACACACTGTGTCCTATCATGTTTCATTGAAACAAGGTGAAACTGCCCTTTTCAAGCTTGGCAGATGTCTGCTTTTATTAGGTTGCACGAAAAACCACTAAAGGAAGTCGCTAGAGCGCTGATACTGCGTGAAACGCGTTTTCAGCTTCTGAGAAGCACTTTTCTACATGCATGCAGGGATTGACGCAAAACACATGCTGATACCTAAAATTGCACAAAAATGATCATACCACACACAAATCATCAGATTTTCGAGTTTGAATCATATTTTTATCAACATATTGGCCTTTAATATGAACTATTATTATTTAGCATAAAATAATTTAAAAAAGCTTTTTTCCGAGATTTCGGACATAAACACACTGTGTCCTATCATGTTTCATAGAAACAAGGTGAAACAGCTTTTCAAGCTTGTCAGATGTGTGCTTATATTAGGTTACACGAAAAACCACTAAAGGAAGCCGCAAGAGCGCTGAAACTGCGTGAAACGCGTTTTCAGCTTCTGAGAAGCACTTTTCTACATGCATGCAGGGATTGACGCAAAACACATGCTGATACCTAAAATTGCACGAAAATGATCATACCACACACAAATCATCAGATTTTCGAGTTTGAATCATATTTTTATCAACATATTGGCCTTTAATATGAACTATTATATTTTATATTATTTAGCATAAAATAATGTAAAAAAGCTTTTTTCCGAGATTTCGGATATAAACACACTGTGTCCGATCATGTTTCATAGAAACAAGGTGAAACATCGCTTGTCAGATGTGTGCTTATATTAGGTTACACGAAAAACCACTAAAGGAAGGCGCTAGAGCGCCGAGACTGCGGGAAAGGCGTTTTCAGCTTCTGAGAAGCACTTTTCTACATGCATGCAGGGATTGACGCAAAAAACATGCTGATACCTAAGATTGCATGAAAATCATCAGATTTTCGAGTTTGAATCATCAGATTTTCGAGGTTGAATCATATTTTCTTCAACATATTGGCCTTTAATATGAACTATTATATTTTATATTATTTAGCATAAAATAATGTAAAAAAGCTTTTTTCCGAGATTTCGGACATAAACACACTGTGTCCTATCATGTTTCATTGAAACAAGGTGAAACTGCCCTTTTCAAGCTTGGCAGATGTCTGCTTTTATTAGGTTGCACGAAAAACCACTAAAGGAAGTCGCTAGAGCGCTGATACTGCGTGAAACGCGTTTTCAGCTTCTGAGAAGCACTTTTCTACATGCATGCAGGGATTGACGCAAAACACATGCTGATACCTAAAATTACACAAAAATGATCATACCACACACAAATCATCAGATTTTCGAGTATGAATCATATTTTTATCAACATATTGGCCTTTAATATGAACTATTATATTTTATATTATTTAGCATAAAATAATGTAAAAAAGCTTTTTTCCGAGATTTCGGATATAAACACACTGTGTCAGATCATGTTTCATAGAAACAAGGTGAAACAGCCCTTGTCAGATGTGTGCTTATATTAGGTTACACGAAAAACCACTAAAGGAAGGCGCTAGAGCGCTGAGACTGCGGGAAAGGCGTTTTCAGCTTCTGAGAAGCACTTTTCTACATGCATGCAGGGATTCACGCAAAACACATGCTGATACCTAAAATTGCACGAAAATGATCATACCACACACAAATCATCAGATTTTAGAGTTTGAATCATATTTTTATCAACATATTGACCTTTAATATGAACTATTATTATTTAGCATAAAATAATGTAAAAAAGCTTTTTTCCGAGATTTCGGACATAAACACACTGTGTCCTATCATGTTTCATAGAAACAAGGTGAAACAGTGCTTTTCAAGCTTGTCAGATGTGTGCTTATATTAGGTTACACGAAAAACCACTAAAGGAATCCGCAAGAGCGCTGAAACTGCGTGAAACGCGTTTTCAGCTTCTGAGAAGCACTTTTCTACATGCATGCAGGGATTGACGCAAAACACATGCTGATACCTAAAATTGCACAAAAATGATCATACCACACACAAATCATCAGATTTTCGAGTTTGAATCATATTTTTATCAACATATTGGCCTTTAATATGAACTATTATATTTTATATTATTTAGCATAAAATAATGTAAAAAAGCTTTTTTCCGAGATTTCGGATATAAACACACTGTGTCCGATCATGTTTCATAGAAACAAGGTGAAACATCGCTTGTCAGATGTGTGCTTATATTAGGTTACACGAAAAACCACTAAAGGAAGGCGCTAGAGCGCCGAGACTGCGGGAAAGGCGTTTTCAGCTTCTGAGAAGCACTTTTCTACATGCATGCAGGGATTGACGCAAAAAACATGCTGATACCTAAGATTGCATGAAAATCATCAGATTTTCGAGTTTGAATCATCAGATTTTCGAGGTTGAATCATATTTTCTTCAACATATTGGCCTTTAATATGAACTATTATATTTTATATTATTTAGCATAAAATAATGTAAAAAAGCTTTTTTCCGAGATTTCGGACATAAACACACTGTGTCCTATCATGTTTCATAGAAACAAGGTGAAACAGTGCTTTTCAAGCTTGGCAGATGTGTGCTTATATTAGGTTACACGAAAAACCACTAAAGGAATCCGCAAGAGCGCTGAAACTGCATGAAACGCGTTTTCAGCTTCTGAGAAGCACTTTTCTACATGCATGCAGGGATTCACGCAAAACACATGCTGATACCTAAAATTGCACGAAAATGATCATACCACACACAAATCATCAGATTTTAGAGTTTGAATCATATTTTTATCAACATATTGACCTTTAATATGAACTATTATTATTTAGCATAAAATAATGTAAAAAAGCTTTTTTCCGAGATTTCGGACATAAACACACTGTGTCCTATCATGTTTCATAGAAACAAGGTGAAACAGTGCTTTTCAAGCTTGTCAGATGTGTGCTTATATTAGGTTACACGAAAAACCACTAAAGGAAGCCGCAAGAGCGCTGAAACTGCGTGAAACGCGTTTTCAGCTTCTGAGAAGCACTTTTCTACATGCATGCAGGGATTGACGCAAAACACATGCTGATACCTAAAATTGCACAAAAATGATCATACCACACACAAATCATCAGATTTTCGAGTTTGAATCATATTTTTATCAACATATTGGCCTTTAATATGAACTATTATATTTTATATTATTTAGCATAAAATAATGTAAAAAAGCTTTTTTCCGAGATTTCGGATATAAACACACTGTGTCCGATCATGTTTCATAGAAACAAGGTGAAACATCGCTTGTCAGATGTGTGCTTATATTAGGTTACACGAAAAACCACTAAAGGAAGGCGCTAGAGCGCCGAGACTGCGGGAAAGGCGTTTTCAGCTTCTGAGAAGCACTTTTCTACATGCATGCAGGGATTGACGCAAAAAACATGCTGATACCTAAGATTGCATGAAAATCATCAGATTTTCGAGTTTGAATCATCAGATTTTCGAGGTTGAATCATATTTTCTTCAACATATTGGCCTTTAATATGAACTATTATATTTTATATTATTTAGCATAAAATAATGTAAAAAAGCTTTTTTCCGAGATTTCGGACATAAACACACTGTGTCCTATCATGTTTCATTGAAACAAGGTGAAACTGCCCTTTTCAAGCTTGGCAGATGTCTGCTTTTATTAGGTTGCACGAAAAACCACTAAAGGAAGTCGCTAGAGCGCTGATACTGCGTGAAACGCGTTTTCAGCTTCTGAGAAGCACTTTTCTACATGCATGCAGGGATTGACGCAAAACACATGCTGATACCTAAAATTACACAAAAATGATCATACCACACACAAATCATCAGATTTTCGAGTATGAATCATATTTTTATCAACATATTGGCCTTTAATATGAACTATTATATTTTATATTATTTAGCATAAAATAATGTAAAAAAGCTTTTTTCCGAGATTTCGGACATAAACACACTGTGTCAGATCATGTTTCATAGAAACAAGGTGAAACAGCCCTTGTCAGATGTGTGCTTATATTAGGTTACACGAAAAACCACTAAAGGAAGGCGCTAGAGCGCTGAGACTGCGGGAAAGGCGTTTTCAGCTTCTGAGAAGCACTTTTCTACATGCATGCAGGGATTGACGCAAAA